>NC_051176.1:73082094-73174197 GCF_013339695.2 Rhipicephalus sanguineus | reverse complement strand
TCGTACAGGCATGAGGCAAATGTTACCGACTATGACTAACTACCAGTTCATAGTAAAAATGAATTCAATCAATAAGATCATACCACCCACAATAATGCACTCTCTATATGTTGACGATCTGCAAATCGCTTCTCGTGCCTCTAACCTATCAACCTGTGAGAGGCAACTTCAAATTACCATAAACAAACTAACACATTGGGCCGACAGAAATGGTTTCCGCTTTTCCACACAAAAGACTGTTGCTGTGATGTTTACACTAAAAAGAGGATTATTCCCAGACCCAGTTATTACATTAAACAACATGGCGATGATGATAAAACACGAACAAAAATTTTTAGGTGTGACATTCGACAGTAAACTGAATTTTCTTGCTCATATTAATGCACTTAAAATAAAGGCAAATAAAGCGCTTAACATACTAAAGGTTTTGTCCCATAAGCATTGGGGCTCTGATAGATTATGCCTCCTGAAGGTTTATCGTTCTGTTGTCCGCAGTATTTTAGATTATGGGTGTGTTGTTTACGGCTCAGCCAGAAAAACCTACATTGGGCGTCTGGACCCCGTACACAATCTCGGTCTCCGGTTGTCCAGTGGCGCGTATAGAACATCCCCGATACAGAGTTTATACATAGAGTGCAATGAACCTACGCTATGCCAGCGTCGCGCACTTTTAACCCTCTCTTATGTTCTAAGGATCAGGTCACAGTCTCAACATATATGCCATGACATCACCACGCAATGTCACTCACGCTTACATTACTCTAATAGGCCACACTTCATCAAACCACTGATTTTACGTTTTGAAGAGCATTGCCGCTCATACGATATTTGTGAGGACGCACTCAATGTCGCCATGAAACCGCCGAGACTGCCGCCATGGTCTGATCTGACGCAGCTGTGTGACTTTTCACTGACCAATCTAAAGAAACACAACACCGCGCGAGAATACATAATCCAGGAATTCCGTGCACTTCAGGACAAATACAAAGGACATACCGAAATATACACAGACGGCTCGAGAACAAAACACCATGTAGGCATTGGGATTGTGACAAAAGAAAGCGCTGTCAGTGTTAGAATACCTGAGTTCATGTCCATTTTCAGCGCTGAGATGTACGCCTTATGAGAAGCAGTACAAAAAATCATCACCGAGAAACACCGACAAGCAATCATTTACACGGACTCATTAAGTTCAGTAAAGGCGCTACATTTAAGATCGGAGTGCGAACCTTTACTCGGTGATATCCTACACACTATCTCCAGTAACGAGGATGTCACTATTCGTTTCTGTTGGGTACCAAGCCACATAGGGATACCAGGCAACGAAAAGGCGGACGAATGTGCGTCGCTAGCAGCACAGACATCGGTTAAGCGAATAAATATTCCCCTTAATGACAGCCTCCGTAACATTCGCGTAGCATTATCTTCAAAATGGCAGCAACAATGGGACTCCTGCACGAGTATTAAACTGCATCTAGTGAAGCCCACGGTGAGAGAATGGAAGTCGTGTCGTCACCAAGAACGGTTCATTGAGGTTATCTTATGCCGACTCCGCATTGGGCACACCCACCTCACTCACAACTTTTTGCTCAAAGGGGAAGACATGCCGGAATGTGGAAAATGTCAACAGCCATTAACAGTTACACATATTCTAATCACGTGCCCACACATTGAAACAGAAAGGCGAAAACATTTCAGAGAGTTTTACAAGCGTCAAATACCTATGCACCCGAATCTGATTTTAGGAGAGGATCCACTTGTACCCCTATGTAACGCTATCAATTTCTTGAAAGCAAGCGGCTTTTTAGATAAACTTTAGAGATACTGGTTATAATAGAACACCTTGTGTTTGGCGCAGCTTAGCCTGAGTTGCTCTTGCGCCATTAAACCCAATATAACTAACTAACTCACTGCCACATTCGGTCATTGCGAAGTGGTAAACAGAAAAGAAAGAACACTCTGGTCCCATGTCAGTGGAGAATCGATGTTATAATGTGAACCATTTTGCAGGTAGCTGGCAATGCTGCATTGTTTAGGCTACCATGAGCTTTATCCAGCTGGACCAAAATGTTTGTGTGGCTAGTAGTGAGCGTGTGTGAGGTCAATGTTTTGTGACGATGGCAGCGAGACGAATATGATGATGACGAGAGCTGCATCATGGCGACGGCATAATTTCCACTGCGGCCACTCGACTACGAATTTACGACATGCTGAAGATCGGGTGCTGCAGAGCTACATGGATAAACGTTACACATTGGTGTGTAGCGACACCGCGGACCCGAGCTAACGGGGGGTTTCGACCCCTCCCACGCCTCGCCGTGCGTGGCATTGCCGTGTCCGGGGAAAAGGGGATGCTGGGGGTTGAGCCGACTCCGGGTGATTGGACCTTTAAGGCCCCCCGGCAGAGGCAACACACCTTTTTGGCCCCGGCTGACCCACCCAGGGGAAATCGGCAGTCGCCTTTTCCTGTCTCTCTCTCTCCTCACATCTGCGTCTTTTCTCCCACTTTTGACCTGTCCTGTCTTCTCCTCTCTTCGAATTACTTCCTTTTTCCTGGCGGCAAGGGTTAACCTGGTGTAAATAACCAACCTTGGTTAGATATATTAGGTTATAGCGGCCATGTACTGCTGGCGCTTACGTTTCCTCCGCGTCTCGTAGCGTCCCCTCGTTGGGCTTGGAGGTGGGCGGCTGGCATGGCTGCCGAATAAACAACACATCCCATGGGATCCCCTAGCCCTCACCCAAACGATCGCCCCTCAAAAAGGTGGCGCACCGATGCAATATTTGAGCTTCTCCCGACAAAGAAAGACAACTTCCCGAAATTTCACATAATTCACTGCGACAGTACAGGAAAGAAAGCGAGAAATATCTCACCTTTTCTAGTATCTAAGACCCTGATGGAAACAATAGGCGCAGGCTACAAAGCTAACAAGACCGCTAGTGGCGACCTGCTCCTTGAAGTGAAAGACAACCTACAGTACCAGACTACGTAACTTGACAGCATTTGGTGATCAGCCCATCACCATCACACCACACCGAACACTGAACACCGTGAAGGGTGTCGTATCAGATGGCGACCTGGTGGAACTCTCCGATGAGGAGCTCTTGACAGGATGGAAAGACGAGAACGTCATCCAGGTGCAGCCCATCAAAATAAGGCGAGATAATAAAGTACTTCCAACAAAACACATCATACTTACTTTCGAATCAACAACACTGCCCACCGAAATAATAACAGGCTATCTCAAACTGCTAGTGAGACCGTACATTCCCCACCCTCGGCGCTGCTTTAAGTGCCAGCGGTTCGGCCATGGCTCGCAAAGCTGCCGAGGACAGCTACCCTGCGCAAAATGTGGCACCACAGGACATTCCGCTGACGATGAATGCAATTCACAAGTCCACTGCGCCAACTGTGATGGTGACCATCCGGCATATTCCAGGTCCTGCTTGGCCTGGAAGAGGGAAAAAGAAATTATCACGACAAAGATCAAACTTAATATCAGCTTTCGTGAAGCCAGGCAGCGTGTTTCCCCGCATTTTGCAGGGAACACATACGCCGAAGTGGTGCGAGGGGGGTCAGCACCACTACGGCTTTCGGCGATGCCCCGGGCCACGCATGGCGTGCCGAGGCAAACGCCACCCGCCCCCATGGGGGGACCAGCCTTGGCTGCCCCGGCCTCCCCGAAATCGGCCCCACTGAAGGCCCCTGTGAACCCTGGCAGCAGCCAGGGCAGCACACAAGCCAAAGAGGTCCCCTCGATCTCTGGCCCGGTGGCGTCAAAGGCTTCGTCCGTCGTGACGAAGCCTACCCTCCTCAAACCCCGCTCGGTAGAGCGACTGTCCATTGCCTCGGCAGACGCGATGGACACTTCCAGCCCAAAGGCGCAGCATGCGCCTAAGGAGCGGCGAGATGCTCTCGACCGCTCCAAAAAAGACAAAACACCACTGGTTCCCCTGTCAAATGTCATTGATTTCCTAAAAGACAGCGGCTTCTTACATAGGCTTTAGAATTACATATAATGTCCTGATTACTACAAAACACCATGTGTCTGGCGCAGCTTAGCCTCAGTTGATTGATTGATTGATTGATTTTATTGGCGCAAGGGCCACTCTTGGCCAAAGAGCGCCATTTCAATAGAAGTTAGTGGCAACTAATTAGAAGAAGATCAAGGATGTAGATGTGACATGGCTGTAAATTGGCCTAAAATGGGTCGCTGCAAAAGTGTAAAAGACATAGGTAATAAAATATGGGGATGATGATGATGATGATGTGTGGTATTTTATGGCGCAAGGGCCACTTGATGGCCAAAGAGCGCCATTTCAGTAGACTAGAGATGTGAACAATGACATGGTGCGCGGCTGTATAGGGGCCTTAAAATTCCTCGCGCTAACGCGGGTAAAAACATAGAAGTATTTAAAATCATGACAGTGACGTGAAGTATGTCCAGTGAGAGTGGATGGCGAAAGGTCATGATCATAAAACCATGGCGGGGATGTAGTCACCGCAGCCGCGACCTCGGTACAGAGGTCGTGCTACGGATCAGCTCGAAATATGCAGTGAAAACTATGTACATCATTAAAAAACCTAAACAGTGATTGAGGTTTAAAAATCGGATCCCTACCGATGAGCATCCCAGGGTGTAGTGGGAGCTGCTGTCGGTAGGGTAGTAAAAAGTGCTTTTTTCTCAGAGCATCTAACTCATCGCACTGTACGAGGATGTGGAGAACCGTAAGTGGTTCTCCACATCTCTCACACAATGGCGGATCGCCACCAGACAAAAGGTGTGAATGTGTTGAGTGAGTGTGTCCTATTTGTAGCCTTGTAAGTGTGACTTGTGTGTAGCGGGATCTGGATACAGTTGGCCAATTTTCAAGTCTCGGTTTGATAACATGCAATTTGTTATCCGTTTGCCTATCCCACAGGAGCTGCCAGCACGCCCTGAGCTGCCGTCGTAGGAAGTGTTTCATGTCAACTGCAGGGACGGCCAGGGATGTATTGGCGGGTGCGTGGTTGTGCGCACACCCAGCCAGCTGGTCCGCCACTACGTTTCCAGCGATCTCGCGGTGCCCTGGCACCCAGCACACAACAACCTGTCGTTTAAGGGCGTAGATCGTGCATAAAAGAGAGTAAAGTGATATCAGGACAGGATTTTTACGTTTTTTCAGCGTTTTCAAAGCTGTTACGACGCTCAGCGAATCTGTGTATACAACCGCACGCTGCAGTTGTAATTCCTTGATATGCTTGATAGCCACAGATATCGCATGGGCTTCTGCAGTGAAGATGCTTGTTTGCGGGTGCAGAATACCGGATTTTGAAAAGGATGGGCCAACAGCTGCATAGGACACACCAGTACGAGACTTTGACGCATCTGTAAAGAATTCCGGCCAAGTATATTTATGTTGAAGTTCGAGGAAGTGTGTGCGAATGTGTGCAGTAGGTGCGTGTTTAGTAACCTCCACGAAGGATACGTCGCAGTCAATGATCTGCCACTGGCACGGCGGTGGATATGCTGCGGGAGCCATCAACCGGTGCTCTAGAAGTGGCACGCCAGTTTCCTCAGCGAGGCTCCTCAAACGGAGGGAGTAGGGCTGTCTCAGTGAAGGACGGTTGTTGAACAAGGCAGCATTGGACACATCATTAATTATGCTGTGAGCGGGATGTTCCTCGTCAGCGTTAACCTTGAGATAGTATGTAAAAGACAGGTAACATCTCTGCAGATGGAGCGACCATTCATTTGGTTCTACGTACAGACTCTCTACGGGGCTAGTTCGAAAAGCACCCGTAGAGAGGCGAATGCCTAGATGGTGGACAGGGTCGAGAATCTTTATAGCTGATGGTGTCGCAGACTGATAGATTATAGCACCGTAATCTAGGCGCGTGCGTACTAGGCTTTTATATAAATTCATCAGACATTTCCTGTCACTATCCCACGTAGTGCGTGACAACACTTTCAAAATATTCATGGTTTTTAAGCACCTGTTCTTTAGATACTTGATATATGGTATGAAGGTCAGTTTTGTGTCTAATATTAGTCCAAGAAACTTGTGCTCGGTTTTCACAGAAAGGCGTTGACCATGCAGGTCAATGTCGGGGTCAGGATGGAGGCCCCTCTTTCGGCAAAACAAGACGCAAGTGCTCTTTTGCGCGTTGAGTTTAAAACCATTCTCATCTGCCCATTGAGAGACCTTGTTCAAACCTAGTTGAACCTGACGTTCACACACTGAGAGGTTACAGGACTTAAAACCGACCTGCACGTCGTCAACATATGTACAGTAAAACATATTTTGTGGGATAACGAGGCGCAAGGAGTTCATTTTTACTATAAAAAGTGTACAACTCAATACCCCTCCTTGCGGCACTCCTGTTTCTTGAACAAATGTACGGGACAACACAGTGCCCACTCGAACACGGAATGTCCGATTAGAGAGGTAGCTTTCGATTATTGCCAACATTCTGCCCCGCACACCTAGGTGTGACAGGTCTCGGAGTATGCCAAAGCGCCACGTAGTGTCATAGGCCTTCTCCATATCGAGGAACACCGACAGAAAGAATTGTTTATGAATGAAAGCATCACGAATTTGCGCCTCGATACGGACAAGGTGGTCAGTAGTGGACTTACCCTCTCGAAACCCGCACTGGCATGGGTCAAGCAGGCTATTTGTTTCAAGGAAATGCATCAGTCGTCTGTTTACCATTTTTTCAAAAACCTTGCAAAGGCAACTCGTCAATGCTATGGGCCTGTAGCTTGATGCTGAAGATGGGTCCTTGCCCTGTTTAAGAATCGGAATAATGACTGCTTCTTTCCAGGTGGAAGGGATCTCACCGGAAAACCAAACGGCATTATACAAAGAGAGGAGAGCTTTTTGGGTTTCGGGAGGCAGACGTTTGAGCATTTCGTATAATATACGGTCGGAGCCTGGGGCGGTTCTGTTACAGCAGGTTAACGATGCTTGTAACTCAGCTAAGACGAAAGGTTCATTGTATGCCTCATTGTTTGTGGATTTGCGTTCTATTTTCTGTCTTTCTATTCTTGCTTTGTATCGTTGGAACGCTGGACTGTAATGGGATGAGCTGGAGACCTGTTCAAAGTGTGCACCGAGGGAGTTCGCTTGGTCTTCCAAACCGTTGCCTTGTATATTTACTAGAGGAAGAGGGTGTGGTTCTCGTCCCACTACCCTACCGACCATGCTCCAGACTCTTGCCTCATGTGTATGAGTTGATTCCAGACAAAAACCTCTGCCAGCTCTCCCTCCTGGCCTGTCGACGCGTTCTCCTGGCTTGGGACTTGATGTTTTTAAAATTGACAAGATTTTCAGCGGTCGGTGAGTCTCGAAGCTGTCTCCATGCTTTGTTTTGTTGTTTGCGAGCATTGCGGCACTCACTGTTCCACCAGGGGACTCGTCGTTTTCCGCCCAGTCCAGATGTTTGCGGAATGCACTTAGCTGCAGCTTCAATAAGAAAAGCAGTAAAGTATTGTACAGTTGCATCTAAGCTAGAACCGCATATGTCAGTCCAACTTAAGCTAGCAGCCTTGTAAAACTGGTCCCAATCGGCTTTTTCTATCAGCCATTTGGAAACTTGTGGAGGGCATTCATTTTGTACTGCTGAGCTCAGAACTACAGGATAGTGGTCACTTCCAAAAGGATTATTGATGACTTTCCAGTGGAGTAGGGGAAGGAGCGATGGAGATACAATGCTTAGGTCGATTGACGAATAGGTATTGTTAGCGAGGCTATAATATGTTGCCTCTTTCCTATTGAGAAGACATGCACCAGAGGAGAAAAGAAACTGTTCAATCAGACGACCACGCGCATCGCAGCGCGAGTCACCCCACAGACTGCTATGTGCATTAAAATCTCCAAGGAGAAGATACGGTTCTGGAAGTTCATCAATTAATGCCTGGAATTCTCGTTTACTAAGTTGGTGCTGAGGAGGTATATAAATAGAGCAAATTGTGACCAGTTTGTTCAGGATAACGGCTCGGACGGCTACTGCCTCAAGAGACGTCTGAAGTGGTAAATGTGTACAAGCAGTTCCTGGATTCACAACAATGGCAACACCACCGGATGATGCGACTGCATCGCTCCGATCCTTTCGAAGCGTAACGTAATGGCGTAGAAAGTTTGTGTGTTTCGGTTTCAAGTGTGTCTCTTGTACACACAGCACTTTTGGTGTATGTTTGTGTAAAAGTTCTTGAATGTCGTCGAGGTTTTTCAGCAGTCCTCTGACGTTCCACTGTAATATTTGTGTCATTTTTAGGTTGTGCAGTGCTGTGTGTACAAAAAAGTGTTGCCTTAGATTACAGGGTCCTTAGGGGGCCCTGTAATGCGCAGTCTTTCTTTTTTAGTGCGCTCCAAGGAGCTGCGCCTCTCCTTCGGCGTCTCAGGCGTCCATTCAACACATATCCGACGACTGCACCTCAGAAACCACTCATTGTTCGAACTGTGGAGGAGATCACGCTGCCTACTCACGATCATGCCCCACATGGAAAAAAGAGAAACAAATAGTAGAACTTAAGGTCAAATTCAATCTGTCATTCCAAGAAGCACGTCAACGTTTCGCACTACACAACCCATCCTATCCCTCCTTCGCAGATGTGACGCGCCGGGGCGCCGCGCCACATGTTTCTGCACCCGCAAATGTCACACAGAGTGTGGCCGCGGTCGTGCCACCAGCGCCCCCGGCTGGAGCAGCCTGTACTGCTCCGCCACCTGACAAACAGGGTCGGCAGACCCCCGTGTCTGCTGAACCTCGGACCACTGCAAGCGCAGCTAGGTCCGAAAGTTCTGTGACCGTGCCTGCCGAGCAGGCACCATCCGCCACCTCACAAGAGGTGATGGATACAAGTCCCTTAGCCTCAGTTGCTTTTGCGCCATTAAACCCAATTTAACTAACTAACTAACCAATCAGAGGGCCTGACAAAGGCTCTCAAAAATAAACCACTTCTCTCTTTTGTGACACACAACACACACACAGACATTCAAAATGGAGAACGTATTACAGTGGAATGCTAGAGGACTGTTACGAAATCTTGACGATATACAAGAACTCCTTACCACATTTCGTCCAAAAGTGCTGTGTGTACAGGAGACACACCTTAATCCTACACAGACAAATTTGCTCCGCCATTATGTTGTTTTTAGGAAAGACCGCCACAATGCTCTCGCATCATTTGGCGGTGTAGCCATCATACTAGACCAAAACGTAGCATGTCAGCACTTTCCGCTCCAAACGGCACTATAATTGCAAACAAACTCATAATTATCTGCTCAGTATACATACCCCCACACTACCAGCTACACAAACACGAATTTCAATCTTTTATTGATGAGTTGCCTGAGCCTTACCTCGTTCTCGGTGACTTTAATGCTCAGAGCGGCCTGTGGGGCGGCTCTCGCACCGACGCGCGAGGCCGCCTCATTGAGAATTGCCTGTTTTCTACGGGCGCATGTCTACTCAACAAAAAGGAACCCACGTTTTTTAGCCTCGCAAATAAATCATATTCATCCATCGATCTTAGCATCATCTCTCCACCTATTTTACTTGATTTTAACTGGGAAGTGGTTAAAAACCCTTATGGGAGTGACCACTTCCCAATACTCCTCCAAACACAAAGGCAGTACGAGTCCCACCCCAGGTTCCTCGGTGGAACCTTGACCGAGCCAACTGGGAGGAGTTTCACAACACTACTAATATCTCGTGGGCGGATATGGCTCCTTTAAGTATTGACGCTGCTGTAGAATTTTTTACCGCTTTTATCATCAATGCCGCCTCTAAATGTATACCTAAGGTAACCAGGGCGACAGGCAAACGTCGTGTGCCCTGGTGGAACGACGAGTGCCGCGGGGCTCGAAAGAAACAGAATAAAGCGTGGGGGCGTCTGCGCGAATCCCCCACAGCAGAAATCCTCATCAATTTTAAACAGATCAAATCTCAAGGACGGAGGACGCGCCGACAGGCTAGAAGGGACAGCTGGCAGAGGTTCATATCGGGTGTTAACTCCTATAGAGATGAGGCCAAGGTATGGAATAGTGTTAAGAAAGTTCGAGGTCAGCCAGCTTATTCTTTACCCTGAGTTGACACCCAGGGGGAAAGCCTGGAAGATCAAGCTGACTCTCTGGGAGCACACTTCCAACACGTATCCAGTTCTACGCACTATTCCGAAACCTTCCAAAGGTACAAAAAGAGAGTGGAAAGAGAGAGGTTGGAAAGAAAATCAATTAATAATGAAGCATACAATGAACCATTCCGCTTAGCAGAGCTGCAGGCAGCACTGAGCTGCTGCAACGAATCTGCCCCAAGTTCTGATCGTATTGTATATGATATGCTAAGACACTTATCCCATGAAATACAAAAAACACTGCTTTCCCTCTACAATACCATATGGTTTTCCGGTGTAATCCCTATTTCCTGGAAAGAGGCTATCGTGATACCTGTTCTGAAACAGGGAAAAGATTCATCGTCTGTCACAAGTTACAGGCCCATCGCGCTGACAAGTTGCCTATGCAAAGTCTTTGAAAAAATGATCAACCACCGGTTAATACACTTTCTCGAAACAAACAAATTACTAGATCCGTACCAGTGCGGATTTCGAGAAGGTAGATCCACAACCGACCACTTAATACGCATTGAAGCTGAAATTCGCGAAGCATTTGTACATAAACAGTTTTTTCTCTCAGTGTTCCTTGACATGGAAAAAGCATATGACACAGCATGGCGGTTTGGAATACTGAGAGACCTCGCACACTTAGGTATACGAGGTACGATGTGTGGGGTCCGCCGTCTACTCCAAGGAATGGGCGCTCAGCGCCCCGCAGGGGCGTCTGCGCAAGCAGGCGTTTGGTGTGTAGCGACACCACGTACCCGAGCTAACGGGGGGTTTCGACCCCTCCCACGCCTAGCCGTGCGTGGCTTTGCCGTGTCCGGGGAAAAGGGGATCCTGGGGGTTGAGCCGACGCTGGGTGATTGGACCTTTAAGGCCCCCCGGCAGAGGCAACACACCCCTTTGGCCCCGGCTTCACGTAGACGGCACCCCTGGGCTGACCCACCCAGGGGAAATCGGCAGTCGCCTTTTCCTGTCTCTCTCTCCCCTCATCTTCGTCTTTCTCTCTCACTTTACATCTTTGCTGTCTACTCTTCTCTTCTATTTACTTCCAGTCTTCCTGGCGGCAAGGGTTAACCTTGTGTAGTTACTCAATCTTGGGTAGTTATATTTGGTTATAGCGGCGATGTATGGCTGGCGTCTCCAAGTGTCCTACCTTGAAGCGTCCCCTCGTTGGGCTCGGTGGTGGGTGGTCACCATCGCCGCCGAACTTCAAATTTCTCATATGGATAACCCTTTTCCCGCACTCCCTGATCGCCGCCTGAAAAGGTGGCGCACCGATGAGAACTTTTCTTTTCAACAACCCAAACAGATCTTTCCGAAGTACCATGTAGTCCACAGTCAGAATGAAAACAAGGCAGTCCGAGCAATCTCACCTTTTCTTGTGTCCAAAACTCTCACGGAAGCAATCGGCCCAGGTTACAAGGTAACAAAAATGGGAAGCGGCGATCTCCTCCTCGAACTTCGCGACAAGACACAGTATGACAATCTATCGAAACTCACAGCATTTGGGGACATACCAGTGTCAGTGGGCCCGCACAGGTCGATGAATACGGTGCGCGGTGTGATCTCTGATGACGACCTCCTCGAACTATCCGAAAGTGAACTGCTGGAAGGTTGGCAGGACCAAAACGTGGTCAAAGTACAAAGAATAACAATAAGGCGAGATGATAAACAGATCCCAACAAAGCACATTATTATTACATTTGGAAATAGCAACCTGCCAGACTCCATTGAAACCGGCTATTGTAAGCTTCGTGTCCGACCATATATTCTGAATCCCCGTCGTTGTTTCAAGTGTCAACGCTTTGGACATGGGTCGCAAAGCTGCAGAGGGCGCGCCACATGTGCAAAATGTGCATCCAAGGAGCACTTGTCTGAGAGCTGCACCTCTGCAGCTCGTTGTGCGAACTGTGAAGGGGACCACCCAGCCTACTCACGATCATGCCCCTCGTGGAAGAAAGAGAAAGAAATAATAGAACTGAAGGTCAAATTCAACCTATCGTTCCAAGAGGCTCGCAAACGTTTCTCCCTCCACAACCAGTCTAGTCCCTCCTACGCCGATGTGTCGCGCCGGGGCGCCGCGCCACATCTTCCAGCGCCCGCAAGAGTCACACGGAGTGTGACTGCGGTCGCGCCATCAGCGCCCCCGGCTGGAGTAGCCTGTGCTGCTCCGCCCCCTCCCAAAGAGGGCCAGCAGACTCCCGAGCCTGCCGGACCCAAGGCCCCTGCAAGCGCAGTCAGGCCCGAAGCCGCCGCGAACGTGCCTGCTGTGCAGGCACCATCCACCACCTCCGAAGAGGTGATGGACACAAACAGCACGACTCCGGCGTCTCAGACGCCGAAGGAACGGCGCAACTCCTTGGAGCGCGCCAAAAAAGAAAAAACACGCATTACGGGGCCTAGAAAGGGCCCTGTAACTTAAGGAAGCACTTTTTGTACACACAGCACCATACCACATACATTAAAATGGACATACAAATTCTACAGTGGAACGTCAGAGGACTGCTAAGAAACCTCGACGATATCCAAGAACTCTTACACGAACACTCACCAAAAGTGCTGTGTGTACAAGAAACACACTTAAAATCAAAACACACCAACTTTCTACGCAGTTACATTATTTTCCGAAAGGACCGGGATGACGCCGTGGCGTCATCCGGTGGTGTAGCTGTTATAGTTAATCAAGGAGTAGCGTGCACACATTTACCACTCCGATCGTCCCTGGAGGCAGTGGCTGTTCGAGTGGTTCTTCTGAACAAACTCGTCACCATTTGCTCTCTTTATATACCTCCGCATCACCCACTGAATAAACATGAATTCCAGTCCTTGATAGATGAACTTCCGGAACCGTATCTGGTCCTTGGGGACTTCAATGCACATAGTGGTCTATGGGGTGACTCTCGCTGCGATGCTCGAGGTCGTCTAATTGAACAGTTCCTCTTCTCTTCCGGCGCATGTCTCTTGAATGAAAAAGAGCCAACATATTATAGCCTTGCCAACAATACGTACTCGTCTATAGACCTCAGCATCACATCTCCATCACTTCTGCCCCTACTAACATGGAAGGTCATTAATAATCCCTATGGAAGTGATCACTTTCCTATAGTTCTGAGTACACCAATAGCTAATGAATGCCCTCCACAGGTTCCCAAATGGCAAATTGACAAAGCCGATTGGGAACAGTTTCGTAAAATGGCTCTCTTAAGTTGGACCGACATGTGTGCTTTAAGCATGGAGGAAGCTGTAGAATACTTTACTGCTTTTTTGATTGATGTAGCAAATAAGTGTATCCCACAAACATCTGGACTGCCCGGGAAAAGACGTGTGCCGTGGTGGAACACTGAGTGTAGAAATGCGCGCAAAAAACAAAATAAAGCATGGAGGCTGCTTCGGGAATCTCCCACAGCCGAGAATCTGGACAGTTTTAAGAATATTAAGTCCCAAGGCAGGAGAACACGCCGACAGGCAAGAAGGGAAAGCTGGCAGAAATTTTTATCGGGTATTAATTCATATACACAGGAGGCCAAAGTCTGGAACATGGTTAGCAGGGTAGCAGGCCGACAAGCACATTCACTTCCTCTAGTAAACACACAAGGCGACAGCTTGGAAGACCAGGCGAACTTCCTAGGTTCACACTTCGAACAGGTGTCGAGCTCGTCGCACTATAGTGAAGCTTTCCAAAGATACAAAACAAGAATCGAAAAACAGAAACTAGAGCGCAAATCCACAAACGAAGCATACAATGAACCTTTCTGCATTGCTGAGCTACAAGCATCGCTTAACTGTTGCAATAATTCTGCCCCAGGCTCCGACCGTGTTGTATATGAAATGTTGAAACACCTGCCATATGAAACTCAAAAAACCCTCCTTTCACTGTATAATGCTGTTTGGTCTTCCGGCGAGATCCCCTCGGCCTGGAAAGAAGCCATTATTATTCCTATTCTAAAACAGGGCAAGGACCCATCCTCCGTTGCGAGCTACAGGCCCATTGCACTAACAAGCTGCCTGTGTAAACTTTTTGAAAAGATGGTAAACCGCCGACTTATACATTTCCTCGAAGTAAACAAATCACTTGACCCATACCAGTGCGGTTTTCGAGAGGGTAGATCTACCTCTGACCACCTTATCCGTATCGAGGCACAAATTCGCGACGCTTTTGTCCACAAGCAATTCTTTCTCTCGGTGTTCCTCGATATGGAAAAGGCTTACGACACCACGTGGCGCTTTGGCATACTGCGAGACCTCTCACACTTAGGTGTCCGAGGAGAGATGCTGACCATAATCGAAAGCTATTTGTCCAATCGCACGTTCCGTGTTCGAGTGGGTAATGTCTTGTCCCGAATATTTGTCCAGGAAACTGGAGTGCCGCAAGGTGGTGTCCTGAGTTGCACACTTTTTATTATAAAAATGAATTCGCTACGTCTGTGCATTCCACGGAACATGTTTTATTGCACATATGTGGACGACGTGCAGATCGGTTATAAATCATGCAACCTTTCAATGTGTGAGCGGCAGGTCCAGCTGGGCTTGAACAAGGTCTCTAAATGGGCAGACGAGAATGGGTTTACACTGAATGCACAAAAAAGCACTTGCGTCCTATTCTCCAGAAAGAGAGGCCTCCATCCCGATCCAGACATAGACCTACATGGTCAGCGTCTGTCGGTAAAAACAGAGCACAAGTTCCTAGGGCTAATTCTAGACGCAAAACTTACGTTTATACCACACATTAAATACATAAAAAACAAATGCATAAAAACTATGAACATTCTAAAAGTGTTGTCACGCACTAAGTGGGGTAGTGACAGGAAGTGTCTGATAAACCTTTATAAAAGCCTTGTACGCACACGCCTAGATTACGGGGCGATAATCTATCATTCTGCGACGCCAAGTGCCTTGAAGATGCTTGACGCAGTCCACCATTTGGGCATTCGTGTTTCTACGGGCGCTTTCCGTACTAGCCCCGTGGAAAGCCTATACGCTGAATCGAATGAGTGGTCGCTACACCTACAGAGAACTTACCTATCTTTTGTATATTTCCTCAAAGTGAACGCAAACAACGAACATCCCTCTCATACTACAATCAATGAGTTGTCTGCTTCTGAACTTTTTCACAACCGTCCTTCGATGAGACAGCCGTACTCACTTCGTGTGAGGAGCCTAGCTGAAGAAATGGGTGTGCCACTTCTCGAACACTGTCTAATGGCTCCCGCTGCCTATCTCCCGCCGTGGCAGTGGCAGCTTATAGAGTGCGATCTTTCTTTCGTCGAAGTTACCAAGCATGCGCCACTTGCACATATCCGTACACACTTCCTTGAATTACAATACAAGTACCCACACCCTGAATTCTTTACAGATGCCTCAAAGTCTAAAACTTCTGTGTCGTACGCAGCCGTTGGTCCATCCTTTTCCGATTCTGGTATTCTGCACCCTGATTCCAGCATCTTCACGGCAGAAGCCTACGCGATACTTGCGGCAGTTAGACACATAAAACAATTAAAACTACAAAAGGCAGTGATATACACGGACTCATTAAGCGTAGTGAAAGCTTTAAAAACTATGACAAAACACACAAATCCGGTCCTTGTCTCGCTCTACTCTATTTTATGCACGATATACTCTCTTAAACAACATGTCGTAGTGTGCTGGGTGCCAGGGCACCGCGAGATACAAGGCAACGTGTTGGCGGATCAGCTAGCAGCATCCGCCCACGAAAACAGTCCCAATACGTCTGTAGCTATCCCTGCATTAGACTTAAAACCATTCCTCAAAAGAAAGCTCAGGGCCTTTTGGCAGAGCACATGGGATAGGAACACACAAAATAAACTGCATCTTATCAAGCCGCAACTAGGTAATTGGCCGCCGGTATCGAAATCACGCTACACAGAAGTTACACTTTGCAGACTGAGGATAGGCCACACACATAGTACACATTCATATCTTTTGTCCGGAGGCGATCCACCTCTGTGTGAGCACTGTGGCGATCCACTAACTGTACTCCACATCCTACTGCAATGCACGGAACTAGACGCTCTCAGAAAAAAGCATTTTTCATCAATATACGTGCAGTTCCCACTTCATCCCGATATGTTCATTGGCAGAGAACCACTTTTTAAATATCAGTCCCTTTTCGAATTTTTAAAAGATGTCCATAACTTCAACGTTATTTTTCCAGGCGCTCCGTAGCGCGGCCTCATGATTGAGGCTGCTGCTGCGGTAACTCTATCAAAGGAAGCACCTGCCTCCCGGCCTTTGAGCGCAAAGGCCTTGAGGAGGCATTCGTGCTGTTTTCGCGCCTCTCACTTGTAAATACCACGCTCAATCGTCATTCAACCCACACCCATAGATCACATCACTTGTCACTGCCATAATTTTATACTCTATACACCCCTTTTACGCTTATTTAAAGCACGTGATTTTAGGCCTCTATACAGCCACAATACACCCTGTCATCGTAATCATTGGTCATCGCTGACACCACACAAAAGACATGGCGCTCTTTGGCCACCCATGGCCCTTGCGCCACAAAGCCCCACTAATCATCAATGGGCGCTCAGCGGGATTAACTAAGAAACATTTATTAGTAGCAAGAAGGCATTAAAGAAAACCTTACAGCGACAAGGGCAAACATAAAACAAACTCAACACCCAGTTCGATGCAAAACTTCCGCGCCGGCCCAGCTAACCCTGGCCCCGGCGGACCGCACTCCGCGCACACGCGCACGCTAGACGACAGTTCGCCGGCCACTCCCCCTTGGCCGCTCGCCGTGCCTGGTTATAAAGAATGCCCACGTCCGGGAGCATGCGCAGTGGTCCCCGCTGTCGCTTGGTATCCCCGCCGGTGTGGACGAGGGGGAGGGTTATCATCAACCCCCACACATTCCCCCCCTGAACAAAAAAAGTTCGTTGTACGTCCTCGGCAGCTGCCAGCTTTGCCTTGGCGGCGGCCTCTTGGTCTCCCTTGAGGTCGGCTGCAGTCTTCGGGGCTGCCGCCCCAATCGCCCCCAACCTTGTCTCGGACTTGCGCAGGGAGCCAGCGGCCTCGTGATCCGTGTGCTCGAGGCTGCCCGTCCGAGTGGTTACGGCCAGACCACTCACCCCCAGGTTGTAGACGGGCTCGTTTTCCGCGGTCGCCTCTGCTGTCGCCTTTGTAGTCGTGCAGGCCGCCTTCTTCCTTCGCGCAACGGCCCTCTTGTTGGCTTTCTCCGCGGCCTCCGTCGTCGTCGCTCCTTCAGGCCTTGTTGCGAAAGGTGTCTCGACGCCGGCAGCCTCAGCAGCTTTCGGCGTCTCCGTAGGCCCACTCACTCTCGCCGCAATGGCTTGGTTCTCTTCCGCAGCGCCCGTGTTCGTGTCGTCATCATCGGAACGCACCACCAAGGCCACCGCAACCTCGTCGCTGGCATCTCGGTTTTCTGTCGCCTCTAAAAATTCCGCGGCATTTTCGTTCCGATTCTCCCTGGCAGCCTCACCGTCGTCTCCGTTGGAACCGAACACGCGCTCGTCCATTGCCGCCTCACCACTGTCGGCATTTTCCTTCTTCGGGGCGTCGCTCATCTGGACATCGGGCTCCTCTTCAGCCGGCATTTCCAGCAGCCCGAACGGCAGCGCCAGATATCGTCCACCAGTGAAGGTCGGGATTGCCATGCCCCTCGCTGCAAGGTAGGCCGCATCCATTGCCGGGGCCTGGTCCACTCGTAGCTCCCCAACTGGAGCCTTCGCGTTGGCATTACCGGCGTCAGCAGTCTCGTCCTCTTGCGCCGGTGTGCAGCCTCGCCGAACCGGGGCCGTCAGCCATCCGAAGTCCATCGTTAGGACCGCCACGCCCTTCGCCGCGCAATAGGCTGCGGATTCGGCGTGTCCCCGCGCCGCGCAGTACTTTGCTGAAGTCAGATCCAGGCGCTCCATCGTCTCAAGAAGACTTTTGAGAGCAGCCTCCATTCTTGCTGGTCGTAGACGCTGCCGATTACACGTTGGGCGCCAATTGTGGGGTCCGTCGTCTACTCCAAGGAATGGGCGCTCAGCGGGATTAACTAAGAAACATTTATTAGTAGCAAGAAGGCATTAAAGAAAACGTTACAGCGGCAAGGGCAAACATAAAACAAACTCAACACCCAGTTCGATGCAAAACTTCCGCGCCGGCCCAGCTAACCCTGGCCCCGGCGGACCGCACTCCGCGCACACGCGCACACTAGACGACAGTTCGCCGGCCACTCCCCCTTGGCCGCTCGCCGTGCCTGGTTATAAAGAATGCCCACGTCCGGGAGCATGCGCAGTGGTCCCCGCTGTCGCTTGGTATCCCCGCCGGTGTGGACGAGGGGGAGGGTTATCATCAACCCCCACAGATGTTAACAATAATTGAAAGTTACTTGTCCGGTCGGACATTCCGTGTTCGAGTGGGTAACGTATTATCACGACCATTTGTGCAGGAGACTGGAGTGCCCCAGGGTGGGGTGCTCAGCTGCACGCTTTTTATTGTCAAGATGAATTCTCTGCGTCTGTCCATCCCACACACTATATTTTACTCATCCTATGTCGATGATATACAGATTGGATTCAGATCTTGTAACCTTGGTATTTGTGAACTACAAGTTCAGTTGGGCCTGAACAACGTGTCCAGATGGGCAGACGAAAATGGGTTCAGGTTAAGTCCGCAAAAGAGCACCTGTGTTCTCCTTTCTAGAAAGAGAGGCCTCCAACCGAATCCCGATATTAACCTGAATGGCCAGCGCTTACCTGTAGAAGTGGAGCATAAGTTTCTAGGCGTCATTTTGGACTCTAAACTAACTTTTATATCACATATCAAGCATATAAAAAACAAGTGTATAAAAACAATGAGCATTCTAAAAGTGCTTCCACGCACTTCGTGGGGGAGTGACAAAAAGTGCCTGACCAATCTGTATAAAAGCCTTGTACGCACGCGCCTCGATTATGGGGCGATAATCTACCAGTCTGCGACACCAAGCGCTTTGAAGATGCTTGACCCGGTCCACCATTTGGGCGTTCGTCTTTCTTTCGGGTGCTTTTCGCACTAGCCCTGTCGAAAGCCTGTACGTCGATTCGAACGAGTGGTCGTTGCACCTACATAGATCTTATGTCTTTTGTATAGTATCTCAAAGCGAATGCAGACAAGGAACACCCCTCACACCCCATCATCAACCATTTATCCAGCTCTCTACTGTTTAATAAACGTCCTTCGTTACGAGAGCCCTACTCACTTCGCGTGAGGGGGCTCGCTGAGGAAATAGGTGTCCCACTTTTTGAACACTGTCTGATGGCTCCTGCCGGACATCTCCCGCCGTGGCAATGGCAGGACATAGAATGTGATGTATCCTTCGTAGAGGTTACGAAACATGCACCTATCGCACATATCCGCTCATACTTCCTGGAACTCCAAAACAAATACACTTGTCCGGAATTTTTTCCAGATGCCTCGAAGTCTCACAGTTCTGTGTCGTACGCAGCGGTTGGCGCATCCTTTTCGGATGCCGGCGCTCTGCATCCTAATACAAGTATATTCCCCGCAGAGGCCTACGCGATATTTGTGGCCGTCAAACACATTAAACAATTAAAACTACAAAGTGCAGTGATATACACAGATTCTTTAAGCGTGGTAAAAGCCCTGAAAACCCCGAAAAAACACAAAAACCCTGTCCTTGTATCTCTCTTCTCACTCCTATGCACAGTCTACTCGCTCAAACAGCAGGTTGTAGTTTCCTGGGTGCCAGGACACCGCGAGATACAAGGAAACGTGCTAGCAGACCAGCTTGCTGCATCCGTCAGCGCAACCACTACCAATACATCTAATGGCTATCCCGGCACTTGACCTGAAACCTCTACTGAAACGAATGCTCAGGGCTTATTGGCAGAGCACATTGGATACACAGACAGAAAATAAACTGCACGTTATTAAGCCACAACTTGGTCATTGGCTGCCAGTATCAAAATCACGTCGCACAGAGGTTACACTTACAAGGCTAAGGACAGGACACACACACAGCACACACTCATACCTTTTGTCTGGTGGTGATCCACCCTTGTGTGACAGATGTGGAGAAGCCCTAACCGTTCTTCACATTTTAATTCAATGTAAAGAATTGGACACGTTTAGAAAACAGCACTTTCCGTTACCCTACCGACAGAACATACCATTTCACCCATCAATGTTTATCGGTAGGGAACCACTTTTCAAACATGAGTCATTGTTTGCATTTTTAAAAGACGTGCGCAGTTTCCATGTGATATATCCAGGCCATCCGTAGCACGATCTCTCAACAGAGGTCGCTGCTGCGGTGACTACATCAAACAAAAGCACCTGCCTCCTGGCCCTTGGACACAAGGGCGCTGACGAGGCACTCGTGCTGAAGCCATATATCTCCAGGATAGATTTATTATTACGACCTCTCGCCATTCACTCTTTTACACAAACTTCACGTCACTTTCATTACTTTATTACTTATATGTTTTACCCGCCGCAGTGCGAGGAATTTTAAGGCCCTTATACAGCCACTTACCATAATCATTGTCCACATCTATTGTCGCATTGCCTGGCGCTCTTTGGCCATAAAATGGCCCTTGCGCCATTAAAGACCATACATCATCAATACGACAAGAGTTATCCACTTCAGCTTACTGCTTCTGGTGTTGGTAATACCCACGTTGCCGTTGGCAGCGTTACCCAACTGTAAACAACAGGTTATATAACACATATTCGGCTTTTCAACATATATCTGTGCGTATAAAATTTATACATATCTTCAGCGTCGTTTTGTGACGTTTCGCTCAGTAAAAACATTACACCTTCCCGCCGCATTCTTCGCATAACATCGACTCCTACGGTACGTGGGATCTGCCTAACTTTTTTATTACCGTGTGTAATGCGCGCATATGGACGAGTTTTTAATCCTCATATGGAATGCTTGATTTGAACCCTGCAATTTGTTGACAAATTCTTGCTGGCGAACATCAGCGCAATGCCTTTTAAAATACAACAATAAACAACTGCGAGTCCAATACATTTGTTACAGGTGATTACTGGTGCATCTATTGGCAATAACGTTCTTAGTCTCCAGTATACACAGGCCATGGCGGCTGCATTTTCAATGGAGGCAAAATGTTTGAGACCGTGTGCTTACATTTTAGTGCACGTTAAAGAACCCCGGGTGGTCGAAATTTCCGGAACCCTCCACTATGGCGTCCTTCAATATCCCATCGTGGTTTTGGGACGTTAAACCTCAGATAATATTATTATATTCAGTATACACAGTGTTTGTCTTTTAGAGTTGGATTTTAGAAAAGCATAGCGCAGACCATGAAACGTTAATTGATAAAGATTATCTTGCACAAGTGTAAGTAAGCAGCTGTAAAAGAATTTAAAACTCACCTGCGTCTGTGAATGTGATTAGACCCATGTAATTGCTTCGCACTACGTATTATATTGCGGCCTACGTCTCCCTCTACTGCAATGGAGAGAGAGAGAATGAGACAGGAGGAAGGTATTTGTTGAAAGGCAGATATATTCTTCGGTACACATACAGCCGTTGACATGCTGTTCCGCGCATGCAAGGGGAATAAAAGATGTCAGAGTGTGAACGAAAAGGAAATAAAAAGCCAGTTTAAGTTCGTGACTAAACCTGATACTTTTACGTAACTAGTCCGTTGCACGCGTAGCCGCACCCTTGCGCAAACCACGCTTTAAATGTCCGACGACCTTCCAGACTATTATCGAATATTCTGGTACGCTTGATCGTGCAAACACGAACTGTTGAGCTTATTCTGGAACTCACGCGGCCACCAGAGATAAACCTCGAATGTTCGATGCCACATGTATAAATGCCGACGCGGCTTACCGCAGCTCAGATTATCGCCGGATGCTCTCTACGCCGCTTTGTGTAAGCGTGTATCGCTTGTAGTTTGAACCGACTGTAGACCACTTAGCGACCCCGTGACCATACAGTATTCATGGGAATCGATATGTGAATTAAGGTTTTTCTGGAAGCACTTCTATATTTTCATATTGCCTCTCTAGTTCTGATTCCATTGGAGGATCATCGATTGCCACGAAGCCGTTCAGGTAAAGATCAAAGTCATTATTTCGTCTCCCGAACTTTTCAACGTTGCAAGACACAAATTCCGCTTTCTGAAGTTCTTTCTTCAGTATGGCGCTCGCGGCAACCATATTCCAAGCTTCGAAGAGCTTTGGAATAAATAAATTCTACAAATAAAAAGATCAGCGGACATCGTTCTTCAATTTGAGTAACTGGCACCGTGCAAGAAAATGTATGGTATTTTTTTCATTCATTCATTCAAACGAGCCCAAGCATTGGAAAAAGAGACATTGCATCGTCCTTGTGCTCCGCGGTTCTTAGGGCGTATGCCGAAGGATGCATGAAGAACTATTCGGAATATTCACTGCATCCGGATAAGTCGTTTTCGTTGCTACCCAATATTGGAACTTCCTGTTACACTGCATCGAAGCGCCGCATCTTTGTTTGTTTCCTGCAGAAATGTAAACAAGGCCAAGTCAGTGCAGCGGCTCAATGTAGCGTATTCTGTGTTCGCAGGCTCCAGACGAGACACCGCAGAGCGAAGGAGGCGGAGCCAAGAGTGCCGTGTGACGAACGTCATGGCTGCTGTTTCTACCACCACTGCTGTGGCGGCGCTCGCAGGCAGTCGTTTTGTCGAGCCTGGTGCGGCGTAATGGAGGCTCCATTCGGGCACTTGCTGGTGTGCAGTGCAGCAAGGCACTGACAAAGGGCCCCTTGCCGACTGGTGAGTCTGTGCACCAATGGAGCTTGAGATTGATTGATTGATTGATTGATTTAATGAATGAATGAATGAATGAATGAATGAATGAATGAATGAATGAATGAATGAATGAATGAATGAATGGGGAGGAGCAACTGCTCTTAGAAGCGGGGATAGACATAAAGAAAACCAGTGATTCCATTCCTGCGCCAACTGCGCCAAAGTGCGCCAAATTTAATTTACTGCGTTATCCTGATAAATTCGACGTAAATTGCGCCAGACTTCGCCATATCCTCACGTTTGATTGTGTCAATCACCCGCAATCGCAGTGCCGGCGCGTCAAAATAAGTGAAGCGTGATCTTGAGGCCACTAAAGTTACAACCATGGACCAAAGATTACTCCACAAACAAAACAGTTCCTGCACTTCCGTCCTCATTAAGCAATGACGCCATCCACAATGCCGATGCAGCTTCTGTTCCGCAAGTCGACTCGACGGCAAAACGCGCTCTCCGCAGAGGCTCGTGACTTCTAGGCCAGTCGGTGACGATCAAGTGTTTGGGTGATTCATTGGTTGACGTCGTCTGTTCAAGAAACGGTGCTAGTAGTTCGATCCAAGTGGTGCACGGCATGTAATTAAGACGATATTTAGTTATAACTACACGCTCGCTCCCAGAATATCTGTGACTCCCGTTTCTGGACATTTCAGCTTCAAATTGGAGAAACCTAGCAGGAAGTATATACTAATATATGGAATTTTGAGTCCATAGAAGAACAACGCCAAGGCTGGGAACACGCCGACACTGCTCGATCCTCTACTACTTTCTCCATGAATCTTTATACAGAAGAGGTTTTTCGTAGCTACTTCCACCAGCACATACAAGCATGCATTCGTCCAAGTTGTGAATGTGCCCATCTAACTTCAAACCACTCTGACCGCAACACATAGACGACGACACCGCAAGGGTCAGGAGTAGGCTTCACTGCAGTCAACCATGTCGGAAAGCCAACTTACAAAAACCAAGTATACGCCTTTCCTTTTAAAGTCGGCTTCTCTACTAAATAAACATACATTGCTAAAGAAGAATTTTCTAGGGGCAATAAAGCCCATATTATCAAAATTTGAAGGCCGTACGAAGTTTTTTGTTTATATTTTATGCGCTGTTGCGCCGGCTCTGGTGCCGCTGACAATCCTGTTGCGTTTCATTCGTCTTTCCTTCTTCGCACGTTGCTGTTCGAGAGTCCTAATCACGGCGGTAAAATATATAAGACATTCATGTGGTTTACATGTATTCACACATTGGAAACATGGGCATGTAGCCTAGTAGTTAAGACCCTTTGAGGGTAAATGTCATTAATGATGATGGTAAATTTCGTTTTAGTAAGTAACTTTCGCGGCGTTACGAATGGCTGACTCGCGTACAGCTTGGCTGCAAAAGTGTGCCGCACGCGTCTTAGAGGGTGGAGTGACTGCAGCAGCGGTTGCAGCAGATATATTGGAGGTAGGGTGACCGCGGCGGCGCTTGTTTCGGCGCAATAGGGTGGAGCTGCTGTATTAAGTCTTCAGAGCGTTGTGGGGATACAATATGTACGAGGTGCTTCGAGGTCTGTGGAAGGGTGTAATGGTTCCGGGGTTTACTTTTGGGAACTCAGTGGTGTGCATGAGGGCAGAGGTGCAATCGGGAATGGATGTAAATCAAAGACTGTGGGACGCCTCGCGTTGGGGGCTCACGGGAAGACGACAAATGAGGCTGTAAAGGGCGATATGGGATGGGCAGGTTTTTAGGCGAGGGAAGCTCAGAGCAAAATAAGGTTCGAGGAAAGGCTAAGGAATATGAAGGAGAGTAGATGGGCAGAGAAGGTGTTCCGTTATTTTTATAGGAAGAGCGTGCACACAGTGGAGAAAAAGAACTAGGAGGCTCACTAGTAAATATGCGGCTGGTAGTGTAAGCAATTTGTCAACAAAGAGCGTTAAGCGAGGATTTACCGGGTGGCGACTATGGAGAAAAAACCGGCTTTGAGTAATTACCGAATAGGCAAACATGAAATAAGGAGGGAGGCATTTTACGATAATTCACGGGGAAGCGCTTTACTGTTTGAAGCCAGATCGGGTCGCCTTAGAGCGCGTAGTTATAAAGAGAGATTCAGTAAAGAATAAGAACAATGCACATGCTGCGGGGAAGATAAGGAAACGGCGGAGCATGTTCTGATTGAATGGGGAGATATCCGCCCAGGTGTACGTTTGGGCACGAGCCTACATGAAGCCTTGTGTTTTAGGGACAACAATGGAAAGCTGAACACATCCGCGATTGAAATAAGTAAGAGACGGTTAGAGTACTGGTGGCAGAAAATTAGAAAGAAAGGACAAAAATAAACATTGAAAAAAAGGACATTGTGCCCTTAAAGGGCGGAGAACTGGGCTGAAAATTTACGTTTTTTTTCCAGTAGTAAGATAGATTTAATTGAAGTCGAGAAAGGGAAAGAAAAGGGAAATATTTTTTTTTGAAATCGAGCCTGGTGGCACACTTGTCACCGCCCCGTTATAAAGGGGACGCTCATAGCATCCATCCATCCATCCATCGTCATAAATGGTATACATGAAAAATGTGATGCGTGCGTTACAGCGTGCAAGGCATCTACAAATTCGGTTTTCTGTGCTAGACCGACATATCGAAACAAGCAACCATTCGTGCACCGACTGCCTGTTGGCCAAGAATATGTCCTGTGTGAGACGGAAATTTTCACTCTCATGCGGATCATGAAGCAGTGAGCATTATTCTCGCGAAATACAATAATTGTGTAAGAATCACTGCAATCGGCTGAGAAGAAAAATAAGCTGGCTTTCGCCTTCGAGTCCTCTTAGGGGAATGCATGCAGAAGGGACCGTGTGACATTTCAGCATTGAAACACTGTTTTATGTCGCGCTGTTTGTCTGTCACTTTTGCTAGTTTAAAGTGCCACATTTTATTCACATCAAGACTACAGATTTGTGGCAGGAGCCCTGCACTTGTGTTCAGACTGTTTTTTTTCATAGTATACAATTTTATTGATCCATTATTCTGTTTATTTGCTTGTGTTGAAAACAATAGCTGGAGAGGTTTTTCCACAACACCCAACTGCATCACACCCTTACTTTTGCATTGTAGTGCGAAAGAATGAGTGCTCTGGAGAACATTTTCTCCATGAGATTTGCAACAAATCGAGATATTTATCTAGCCCGTCATAACAGCCCTACAATAATTATTCTTATGTCTGAATGCAAATGCCAATTATTCTCCAATGTACTCCAGCATGTGGAATTACCTGCTCCAGGGTGGTCCCATATGCCCAGTTACCGGCTCCAAAGTGCTCCAAAATGGACATTTTTACTGCTGCAAAGTGCTACAAAATGGAAATTTTTCTTCTCCCAAAATTGCTCCAGATCAGAAGTCCTCGGTAGCATCACTGGAAAACTTTAATTTTTTAACGCCAACGTCGGCCAGCTCTGGTCGGCCACTTGCCAGCCCTTACACAACACATTGTTATGGTGTTGAATGAGCACCCGCAGCAGAGTGTTCGTCGCATGGAGTCCGCCCATAATCGGTTATGGATGGTGGGAAGAATGGTAGAGAACCCTGACTGCAGCTTCGGTTGCGCTCGAGGACATTGCCAAAGACAGTGTTGCACTGACAATGATTGTGTGGAATTCGGGAATTTCGGGTGCTCATGAAGGCCCTGATAGAGTATAGTTGTGGGAACGGGGAGTCACTAACTTGAGTTTGCAGCGTCCGCAGAATATCTCTGTCTTTTCGCGAGCCGTTAGCAAGCAAATTCATGGCGATGGCGACATTCGCGTGTAGTCAGTTCTCTTAAAACTTCGAGATAGAAGACTCAACGCCCCATGTACTTATCAAAAGGTAAGGACGCAACCCGAGGTCAAGAAAAAAAGTCTCAGTTTCGCCATAAAGGCGAAGCAATGAATGCGATAGCAAGAAATCTAAATGTCACACGAAGAACCAGAAGCAGATCAATACTTGCAGCGTGCCGCTGAAGCACAAAGAAGGACGCCCTAAATTAACGGAGGCATGCACAGGGCAAGCATGAACTAACAAATGTTTCAGTTGTTACGCCAATGTTCTTGAGCAACACGCTGCAACTGTTGACAATGGAAAATCAGACGCTTGCTTGCTTGCTTGCTTGCTTGCTTGCTTGCTTGACCCTTAATTCTTGGCTCTCACCCACTACGGGGGATTGGCCATGAAACCGGCGGCTAATATAAGTGGGGAAACTTAGAATTTACACGCTCTTAGATATTTCTTCTTCTTTTAAACTGCAGCGCGTGGAGTGACCTTCTGCGTCTCCTACCACAGGGGGCGTCTGATGCAAGGTGTGCCCGGTGTTCTTTGTCTATTTTTTTTCCTTCCACATACTGAATGGGCACAGAAAATGACCACTTTCTCGTGCGCGTCTCAAGGGCAGTATTCGAAATGAAAGAAAATTAGGAGTGCTGCGTCTGCAATTGTCGACAATGGAGAATCAGAGGCTCTTAGATATTTTCTTTTCTTTTAAACTGTGGCGCGTGGAGTTACCCCCTGCGGCACCAGCCAGACGGGGGCGTTTGGTGCAAGGTGTTCCCGGTGTTCTTTCTTTTTTTCCTTCCACATCACGAGTGGGTGCAGCAAAGGGCCACTTTGTCGTGCGCGACTCAAGGGCAGTTTTCAAATTGAAAGAAAATTAGGAGCGTTGCGTGATAGAGAACACGCTCACGCTCCTCCGAGATTTGCTTACCACCAGCGGTACATGATGTATATAAATAGCTCGCCGTTATTTCGCCGGCGCTTACATGGCGTGTGGCTGAGGTACAAACTCCTGAGCTTTCTGGACTCAGTGGTTGTCGAGGGTAGAATACTTGACAGCGCTCAAGGAATTTTAAACCTGTTTCTGTCCAGTAGGACTGACACAACTTTTGTCTTTTCTTTCATGTCCTTATTGTTTGATGTACGTGTCTAATAAGAGGCAATAAAGCAAAAAAATGGCGTGTGGCTGAGTTGTCTAACGCAGCGCGCTGGGGAGCGGCGGGTTGCTGGTTCGAATCCGCGGTCGGGTACTTCAATTTTTTTTTTCTTCTCCATTATTTTTCTTTGTGCCTTTTTATATATATACATACATATACATATCCGGGACATGACGGCGTCGACAGACGGCGACAGCAAAAATCAGCCGAGAGTTTCCATATAATTGGTATCGCAATAAAACAGGAGGGCAGGAAAGAGCGTCCTGTCCGTGAGCTGCACACCGGTATACAGAGCAGGTTACTGTCCTGGTTGCTGCTTGACGCTCTTTCCTGCCCTCCTGTTTTTAACATGAAAGTGTTTATCCCGGGGTCCACCACGGCTCCACTGACGTATTTCCGTCACGGATATGACGTTGTAAAATATACACTAACAGATGGCAAAGAAAAAATCTATAAGAAAAAGTTACGACGCCGGGAGTTACGACGTTACGACGCCCACTTACCGTGGGCGGTACTCAGAGATGGATGGCACTTCGGCGGGTTTTCTTTCCCCGCAGGGGCGTCTGTGCAAGCAGGCGTTTGGTGTGTAGCGACACCACGGACCCGAGCTAACGGGGGGATTTCGACCCCCTCCCACGCCTAGCAGTTCGTGGCTTTGCCGTGTACGGGGAAAAGGGGATCCTGGGGGTTGAGCCGACGCCGGGTGATTGGACCTTTAAGGCCCCCCGGCAGACGCAACACACCCATTCGGCCCCGGCTTCACGTAGACCGCACCCCTGGGCTGACCCACCCAGGGAAATCGGCAGTCGCCTTTACCTGTCTCTCTACCCTCACTTCGTCTTTCTCTCTCACTTTTAATCTTTCCTGTTTTCTCCTCTCTTCCACCTACTTCCTTTCTTCATGGCGGCGAGGGTTAACCTTGTGTAGTTGCCCTACCTTGGGTAGTTATATTTGGTTATCGCGGCGATGCATGGCTGGCGAGTTCAAGTGTTCTACCTTGCAGCGTCCCCTTGTTGGGCTCGATGGTGGGTGGCCACCATCGCCGCCGAAATTCGAATGTTTATATGGCAAACACTTTTCCCGCACTTCCTGATCGCCGCCTCAAGAGGTGGCGCACCGATGAACCGTTCACTTTTTCCCAGCCTAAGCAGTCTTTCCCCAAATACCATGTGATACACAGTCAGCACGAAACGAAAACCGTCCGAACTATTTCACCATTCCTCGTGTCAAAGTCCCCCGCAGGGGCGTCTGTGCAAGCAGGCGTTTGGTGTGTAGCGACACCACGGACCCGAGCTAACGGGGGGGTTTCGACCCCCTCCCACGCCTAGCCGTGCGTGGCTTTGCCGTGTCCGGGGAAAAGGGGATCCTGGGGGTTGAGCCGACGCCGGGTGTTTGGACCTTTAAGGCCCCCCGGCAGACGCAACACACCCCTTTGGCCCCGGCTTCACGTAGACGGCACCCCTGGGCTGACCCACCCAGGGGAAATCGGCAGTCGCCTTTTCCTATCTTTCTCTACCACATCTTCGTCTTTCTCTCTCCCTTTTAGCCTTTCCTGTCTTCTCCTCTCTTCCAGTTACTTCAAGGTTTTCGTGGCGGCAAGGGTTAACCTTGTGTATATGTCCTTCCTTGGGCATTATATATTAGGTTATAGTGGTCATGTACAGCTGGCGTCTGTGGTCCTATAACGGGCTGCAGCGTCCCCTCGTTGGGCTCGGTGGTGGGCGGCTGCCATGGCCGCCGAAAATTATCATACATTTATGAACTCTAATGCCTTCCCCAAACTTTCTGATCGCCCTCTCGCAAAGAGATGGCGCACCGAAGAAACCCACAACATCTTTTCTACGCCGAAAGAAATTTTCCCTCGTTTTCATGTAATCCACTGCACAGATCCTCAGAAGACCGTCAGAACTCTTTCCCCATTTATTGTTGCCAAGTGTCTTGCTGACACCATTGGACCCGGCTACAAGGCCACTAAAATGATTAGCGGCGACTTGTTGCTTGAAGTACGAGACAGTGCACAGTACAGAAAGCTTTCAAACCTTGTGGCATTCGGCGCTGTTCCAGTCACAGTGACCCCTCATCGGTCAATGAACACCGTTCGAGGAGTGATCTCCGATGATGACCTTCTAAACCTGACTGAAGAAGAGCTCCTCGAAGGATGGAAGGAGCAGAACGTAACCCAAGTGCAAAGAATTAAGATCAAGCGCGAGAACAAAGAAATTCCGACAAAATTTTTGATCATCACTTTTGCTTCAACTGTCCTGCCAGAGTCTCTTGAAACTGGGTATACAAAAACAAGAATCAGGCCCTACATCCCCAATCCACGTAGGTGTTTTAAGTGCCAACGTTTCGGCCATGGTTCGCAGAGTTGCAGAGGCCGACTGACCTGTGCCAAATGCGGGAACCACGAACACTCCTCCGACACCTGTGACAGTCCGCTCCACTGTCCAAACTGTGAAGGTGAGCACGCGGCATACTCTAGAGCCTGTCCTACATGGAAAAAGGAAAAAGACATAATCACGCTGAAATACAAGGAAAATATCTCGTTCAGGGAAGCACGAAGGCGGTGTTCGCCTTTCTATGGCACATTCTATGCTGATGCGGCGCGTCGGGGGGCAGCGCCGCAGCGGCCTCCGCCACAAGTCCAGCTCGCGCGCAGCGAGCCGTTTGTGGCTCCTGCCCCCGTGGTGGAAGCAGTTGCCTCTGCTCCACCCACCCCGCAAGAAAGTCCCGCTACCCTAGGGTCGCTGGCACCAACACAACCACCGGCGAGAGCCTGCGCTACGCGAACCGAACACGCAGGGCCGTCACGACCCGTCACGGTGGGCGCAGCCAAGGCTGCCTCACTCTCTCCGGTCACAGCTGGCGCTGTCGACGAACAGCGCAGCCTGGACCCGAAGACTGTCCCATCTACCTTCGGGCTGGTGGGCTCAAAAATCTCGTCTTCTGTGGCGAGACTTTCACGGGAAACCTCCCGCTCGTACGAGCGCTCGTCCGGCGCCTCGCAGGAGGCAATGGACACTACACCTATCCTAACGGCGCATCAAGCGCCCAAGGAGCGGCGAGCGTCCCTCGACCGCTCCAAAAAAGATAAGACTCGCGTCACAGGGCCCGGAAAGGGCCCTGCAATCTAAGGCAGTACCTCTTTCCTCTGTACACACAGCACCAACTCACTTTCACAATGGAAACACAAATTATGCAGTGGAACGTGAGGGGTCTTCTTAGGAACCTCGATGACGTTCAAGAACTTCTACACAAACATAACCCAAAAGTGCTGTGTGTGCAAGAAACACACCTTAAACCAAAGCATACGAACTTCCTTACACACTATATAACTTTCCGCAAAGATCGTGATGATGCGCTCGCATCGTCTGGCGGTGTTGCCATCCTAATAGACAAAAGTGTAGCATGTCAACGCATGCAGCTGCAAACACCACTGGAAGCGGTGGCCGTTAGGGCTGTTCTTTTAAACAAACTCATTACCATTTGCTCACTTTATATACCCCCACACTATCAGCTACACAAACATGAATTTCAGTCTTTTATAGATGAGTTGCCAGAACCTTACGTTGTTCTCGGTGACTTCAATGCACATAGTAGCTTGTGGGGCGACTCTCGCAACGATGCGCGAGGCCGGCTCATTGAGCAATTTCTGCTCTCTGCGGGTGCATGTCTATTGAATAAGAAGGAACCAACATTTTATAGCCTTGCCAACCAAAGTTATTCATCCATAGATCTTAGCATTGCTTCTCCCATACTTTTACCTTACCTTAACTGGAGCGTTATAAAAAACCCTTTTGGGAGTGATCATTTTCCAGTACTCCTGCGAACAACAAAACAAAACGAATCTCCACCACAAGCTCCGCGGTGGAAGGTCAATGCAGCCAACTGGGAGAAGTACCAACGTCTTACTGCAAGGATCTCTTGGGCCGACATGTCTTCCTTAGGAATTGACGCTGCAGTTCAATATTTCACTGCTTTTATAATTGACGCTGCCTTGCAAAGTATACCTGAAGTAAGAAGTGCGGTAGGTAAACGTCGTGTTCCTTGGTGGAACGACGAATGCCGTGAAGCCCGCAAGAAGCAGAACAAAGCGTGGGGGCTACTACGCGATTCCCCCACTGCAGAAAATCTAATCAATTTTAAGCAGGTAAAATCTCAAGGGCGGAGAACGCGCCGGCAGGCCAGAAGAGAGAGTTGGCAAAGATACATATCAAGTATCAACTCCTACACGGATGAAGCTAGGGTATGGAACAGGGTTGGTAGGGTACAGGGTCGACAAACATTCTCTCTTCCATTGGTGAACACACATGGAGACACATTGGAGGACCAGGCGAACTTCCTGGGCGCACACTTCGAACATGTGTCCAGTTCGTCACATTATTCCGAAGCCTTCCAACGGTATAAAACACAGGCAGAAAGGCAGAAGTTAGAACGCAAAAGTCCAAAAAATGAGGGATACAACCGGCCTTTCTGCTTGGCAGAGCTGCAGGCAGCACTAGCTTGCTGCAACGGGTCTGCCCCTGGTGCCGACCGTGTAGTATACGAAATGTTGAAAAATCTACCACATGAATCACAAAACACCCTCCTTTGTCTCTACAACGGTGTATGGTCGTCCGGTGAGATCCCCTCTGCGTGGAAGGAGGCTATTATAATTCCAGTTGTGAAAGAGGGCAAGAATCCATCTTTGGTTTCCAGTTACAGGCCTATAGCCTTAACAAGTTGTCTTTGTAAAGTTTTTGAAAAGATGATAAACCACCGGTTGTTACATTTCCTCGAATCCAACAAACTACTTGACCCCTATCAGTGTGGCTTTCGAGAAGGTCGGTCCACTACTGACCACTTGATACGTATTGAGGCACAAATTCGTGAAGCATTTGTCCATAAACAGTTCCTCTTGTCTGTGTTCCTCGATATGGAAAAGGCTTATGATACAACGTGGCGGTTTGGAATTATGAGAGACCTCTCGCACTTAGGCGTGCGTGGTACAATGTTAAATATAATAGAAAGCTACTTGTCGAACCGCATATTCCGTGTTCGAGTGGGCAATGTACTATCAAGACAATTTGTGCAGGAAACTGGAGTTCCTCAGGGTGGGGTACTCAGTTGTACTCTTTTTATTATAAAAATGAATTCTCTTCGTCTGTACATCCCACGTAACCTGTTTTATTCTACGTATGTAGATGATGTGCAGATAGGGTTTAAATCCTGTTCTCTGGCAATCTGTGAACGACAGGTCCAGCTTTGTCTCAACAAGGTCTCGAAATGGGCTGATGAGAACGGGTTCAGACTGAACCCACAAAAAAGCACTTGCGTCCTTTTCACAAGAAAAAGAGGTCTACACCCTGATCCTGAAATTTTCATGCTGGGTGAGCGTCTACCTGTCAACGGAGAACACAAATTTCTAGGCATAATCTTAGACGCAAAGTTAACCTTTGTACAGCACATAAAATATCTTAAAAATAAATGTATGAAAACAATGAATATCCTAAAAGTGCTGTCACGCACAACGTGGGGCAGCGATAGAGAATGTCTGATGAATCTCTATAAAAGCCTCATACGCACCCGTCTGGATTATGGAGCGATCGTTTACCAGTCTGCAACGCCAACTGCTCTGAAAATGCTGGACCCTGTCCACCATTTAGGCATCCGTCTTTCCACAGGTGCCTTCAGAACAAGCCCTATAGAAAGCCTCTACGTGGAATCAGACGAGTGGTCTCTTCATTTACAGAGGTCATACCTATCTTTTAAGTATTTTTTGAAAGTGAACGCAAGCACTGATCATCCCGCATATTCTGCTGCAAATGACCTGTCCAGTTGCCAGCTTTTTCACAACAAACCCGCAGTGAAGGAGCCCTTCTCGCTGCGTGTACGAGCTCTCGCTGTAGAAACAGGTGTCCCACTGCTCGAACACAGCTTAATGGCTCCTACTTTACTGGTCGCGCCTTGGGAGTGGCAGGTTATGGACTGTGACACTTCTTTTGTAGATGTCACAAAGCATGCCCCCCCTCTACACATCCAGATGTATTTCCGTGAACTGCAGCACAAGTATCCTTGCGCAGAAATTTTTACAGATGCGTCAAAGTCCCATGCTGGCGTGTCCTACGCAGTCGTCGGTCAATCTTATTCTCACTCTGGTATTCTGCATCCTAACACAAGCATATTCACAGCAGAGGCACATGCAATACTGGAGGCCGTAAAACACATTAAAGAAATGAAACTAAGAAATGCAGTAATATATACAGATTCCTTAAGCGTGGTGAAAGCTTTAAAAACGCTCAAAACATACAGAAATCCTGTTATTGTATCGCTATACTCACTCCTGTGCACCGTATACACTGCCGAACAGCATGTTGTAATATGCTGGGTGCCAGGACATCGTGGTATAAAGGGCAATGAGCTGGCTGACGAGCTCGCCATATCAACTCATGCAAACGCTACTGCATCGTCCACAGCTGTCCCTGTAATGGACTTAAAGCCCCTATTAAGGAAAAAGCTCAGGGCTTACTGGCAGCGTTTATGGGACCGACAAGTAGAAAATAAGTTACACATGATAAAGCCACACCTCGGTAACTGGCCACCCACATCAAACATACGTCGTACAGAGGTTACACTCTGTCGACTTCGAATAGGACACACACACAGCACACATGCACACCTCTTGTCCGGTGGTGATCCACCTTTGTGTGATAAATGCGGTGAGCCACTCACCGTGCTCCACATTTTAATACAATGCAAGGAACTGGACGCTATTAGAAGAAAACATTTTCTGTTTCCCTTCCGACATCAACTACCATTGCATCCATCTATGTTCATAGGTAGGGAACCGCTTTTTACATACAAATCATTGTCCGCGTTTTTAAAAGATGTAAATATTTTGCATGTCATGTTCTCCGGCAACCCGTAGCACTACCTCTGAGAAGAGGCTGCTGCTGCGGTTCCTACAACAAAATAGCACCTGCCTCGCGGCCCTTGGACACAAGGGCTGTGAACGAGGCATTCGTGCTCTGGCCATGTGTGTATCGTTCATTATCACGACTCCCTGTCAGTGATCCTCACTGCATACATCACGTCACTCTCATAATTTTATTACCTATATGTTTTACCCGCCCTAGGCGCGGAATTTTAGGCCCATATACAGCCGTGTAACATTATCATAGCTCATATCCCCTGCATATCGTAAATCGCGGATCGTTCTTATATTTCACCTCTGTTCATGGCGCTCTTTGGCCAAGCATGGCCCTTGCGCCATTAAAACCCAGATATCATCATCATCGTGTCAAAGTCCCTCACGGAAGCGATCTGCCCAGGCTATAAAATAACGAAGATGGGAAGCGGCGATCTCCTTCTCGAGGTTCGCGACAAGCCCCAATACGACAGACTATTGAAACTTGTGGCTTTTGGCGATATTCCTGTCTCAGTTGGCCCACAAAGGTCAATGAACACAGTACGTGGCGTTATTTCAGAAGATGATCTCCTTGAACTCAGTGAAAGTGAATTACTGGAAGGATGGCAAGAGCACAACGTTGTCAAGGTTCAAAGAATAATGATAAGGCGAGACGATAAGCAAATCCCTACCAAACACATAGTTATTACTTTTGGAACCAGTGATTTACCCGAGTCAATCGAAACTGGCTACTGCAAACTTCGAGTCCAACCGTACATACCTAATCCCCGCCGATGTTTCAAGTGCCAACGATTTGGACATGGGTCACAGGGCTGCAGAGGGCGTGCCACTTGCGCAAAGTGTGCGTCCAACGACCACTCATCTGACACTTGCACTTCAACAACCCGCTGTGCCAACTGTGAAGGAGACCATCCCGCCTACTCGAGATCATGTCCCTCGTGGAAAAAAGAGAAACAAATAATAGAACTCAAAGTTAAATTCAACCTATCTTTCCAAGAGGCACGTAAGCGTTTTTCTCTGCACAACCAGTCCTCTCCTTCCTACAGCGATGTGACGCGTCGGGGCGCAGCGCCACATCTTTCGGCGGCTGCAACGGCCACACGTAGTGTGACTGCAGTCAAGCCATCCGCACCCCCGGTTGGCCCTCATTGGTAAGGGCCAACAGACTCCGTCTGCCGGACCCAGGGCCACTGCTACGGCAGTAGGGCCCGAAAAACTAGGAAATGTGCCCGCTGAGCGGGCGCTATCCACCACCTCAGAAGTGATGGATACCTCTAGCTCTGCTGCGGCGTCTCAGACGCCCAAGGAACGTCGAAGCTCACTCGAGCGCAGTATGAAAGAAAAACTCCGCATCACGGGGCCCGAAAAGGTCTCGTGAGCGAAAGGTCTTGTTAACCCACCTTCCTTAGACGCACAGCATAAAACACGTCAAAATGGATACTCAAATACTTCAGTGGAATGTTCGAGGCTTGCTCCACAACCTAGATGACATTAAGGAACTCCTCTATAAGTTCAGTCCAAGGGTGCTGTGCGTCCAAGAAACGCACCTTAATTCTTCTCACAAGAACTTTCTCCGGCACTATGCCATTTACCGCAAAGACCGCGATAACGCCCTGACTTCATCAGGCGGTGTGGCAATAATCGTAGGTAAGCGAGTCGCTTGCCGACATCTGCAACTAAAAACGTACCTAGAGGCCGTCGCAGTCCGCGCAGTACTTTTTAACAAGCTGATCACTATTGCATCGATATACATCCCCCCGAACTATACTCTGTTAAAAACAGAATTTGAAGGTTTAATGTGTGAACTACCCAAACCTTATATGGTCGTAGGAGATTTCAATGCTCACAACACGCTGTGGGGAGATAGCCGTTGTGATGCCAGATGGCGTCTAGTAGAAAGCTTCCTCTTTTCTACAGGTGCATGTTTACTGAATAGGACGGAGCCTACTTTCTTTAGTATGGCAATCAATACATCCTCATCCATCGATTTGAGCATTGCATCAAGTACACTCGTTCCACATCTACAGTGGAACGTGATTAAAGCACATATGGCAGTGACCATTTTCCCATTATCATAACGTTAACAACAGACGACCAGTGCTCTCCATGCGTTCCCCATTGGAAAGTCGAGTCAGCCGACTGCAAGCGGTATAAAGAACTCACATGACCTGGGAAGCCATCTCGGAACTTCCCATTGATGATGCAGTTGAACATTTGACGGCGTTTATCGTTGATATGGCATCAATCTGTATTCGCGAAACCAACGGATCTCCTTTAAAACAACCCCCGCAGGGGCGTCTGCGCAAGCAGGCGTTTGGTGTGTAGCGACAGCACGGACCCGAGCTAACGGGGGGGGGGTTTCGACCCCCTCCCACGCCTAGCCGTGCGTGGCTTTGCCGTGTCCGGGGAAAAGGGGATCCTGGGGGTTGAGCCCACGCTGGGTGATTGGACCTTTAAGGCCCCCCGGCAGAGGCAACACACCCCTTTGGCCCCTGCTTCACGTAGACGGCGCCCCTGGGCTGACCCACCCAGGGGAAATCGGCCGGTCGCCTTTTCCTATCCCCCTCTCTGATCCTTCGCTTTCCTATCTTCTTTCCTCGCTGTCCTGTCTTCTAATCTTTTCGGTTCCTTCCCCATTTTCGTAGGCGGCCCGGGTTAACCGTGTATATGTGTCCTCTCTTGGACATAATATATTAGGTTTATAGCGGCATTGTACGGCTGGCGTCTGCAGCCTTAGATCATAAGTGCTGCAGCGTCCCCAAGTTGGACTCCATGGTGGGTGGCCGCCACTGCTGCCGAAACACACTCACCTATAATGGAAAGAGCTCCATTCCCCCGTCTCCTTGATCGTTACCCTCACAAGAGGGTACGCACCGATGAATGCTTAATTCTCTGACCCGACCAACAGAAACGTTTCCAAAATTTCCATGTCATCCACAGCCAGAACCCTTAGACAAACTCGCAAGAACTATATCTCCTTTCACAGTCTTGTAAAATCCTTGACCGAAGCCTTAGGGCCGGGCTACAAGGTAACCAAAATGGCGAGCGGTGACCTTCTTCTCGAAGTCGCAAAAAACCAACAGCATGAAAAACTCACTTGCCTCTTCACTTGGAAGCATAGCCATTACAGTGTCACACCATAGGATCCCTCAACAGTTCCCGAGGTGTCGTTTCTGAAGTAGACCTGTTGACTTGTCTGAAACTGAACTGCTAGAGGGATGGAAAAGCCATCACGTAACGCACGTGAAAGCGAATTAAATCAGACGTGACGAAAAGAAATCCCAACGAAGCACCTGATTCTTACATTTGCAACCAGTGTTGCAACCAAACCATTGAAACAGGCTACATAAAATTAAATGTCAGACAATACATTCCTAACCCCAGACGTTGCTTCCAATGCCAGAGATTCGGCCACGGATCACTCAGCTGCCGTGGTCATCAAACTTGTCCTAAATGCGGTGTACAAGGCCACCCCTCCGACAACTGTGCTGAGACACCTCACTGCGTCAACTGTAACGGCAACCATCCTGCATACTCACGTTCATGTCCAAGCTGGAAAAAGGAAAAGGACATAATCACATTGAAGTACAAAGAGAACATTTCTTTCCGCGAAGCCCGTAAAAGGTGCTCACCCTTTCACAGCACACCCTACGCTGATGCGGCGCGCCGAGGGGCCGCGTCGCATCGGCCCCTGCCACTCCCCCGGTCTGCGCAGAGCGAACCGTCGGCTGTGGCGCCTGCCCCCACGGCGGCAGTAGTCAAGTCTACTCCGCCAACTAGCGAACAGGGACCGGCGACTCCAGGGCCGTCGGGTCTCATGGCCTCGTCACGTCAGACGAGGCCCGAAACTCGAGCCACTAGCCCGACCGTGCGGGCATCCAGTGCCTCCGAGGAGGCAATGGACACGGCATCGGCACCCCTGGTGCCGAAACACCGGCGCAGTTCTCTGGACCGCGCCAAGAAAACAAAAAAGCCAATAACGGGGCCGGACGACCGTCCTGCCTCCTGAAACAAAGTATTTCACGAACTCAATCCAAAAGTGCTGTGTGTACAAGAGACACATTTAAAACCACAACACAAAAACTTTCTACGCAACTACCTCATTTTTCGAAAGGACCGAGATGATGCCATGGTATCATCCGGTGGTGTAGCCATTATAGTCAACCAATCAGTAGCATGTACACATTTACCACTACAGACGTCCCTGGAAGTAGTGGCTGTTCGAGCAGTTATTCTAGATAAACTCATCACCATTTGTTCTCTATACATACCGCCACAATACCACCTACAAAAACAAGAATTCCAGTCCTTGGTGGATGAACTGCCGGAACCTTATCTGGTCCTTGGGGACTTAAATGCGCATAGTGGTCTATGGGGTGACTCTCGCTGCGATGCGCGAGGTCGTCTGATTGAACAGTTTCTCTTCTCTTCCGGCGCGTGTCTGTTCAATCGGAAAGAGCCAGCATATTATAACCTCGCCAACAATACCTACTCGTCCATAGACCTCAGCATCACATCTCCATCCCTTTTTCCAGTCCTTAACTGGAAAGTTAATGGGAATCCCTACGGAAGTGACCACTACCCAATAGAGCTAAGCGCAGCAATAACAAATCAATGTCCTCCACAGGTTCCTAAATGGCAGACCGAAACAGCCGATTGGGAACAGTTTCGAAAACTTACCCTCTTAAGCTGGACTGACATGTCTACCTTAAGTATAGAAGCTGCTGTGGACTACTTTTTAGCCTTTTTGATCGATGCTGCAAGCAAATGCATCCCACAAACAAGCGGACGGTCTCGAAAACGACGTGTCCCATGGTGGAATAATGACTGTCGAATTGCGCGAAACAAGCAAAACAAGGCATGGAGGTTGCTTCGCGATTCTCCGACAGCAGAGAACCTTATAAACTTTAAGAACATAAAGTCACAAGGCAGGAGAACTCGCCGACAGGCAAGAAGACAAAGTTGGCAGAAATTTTTATCGGGAAATAACTCATACACACAGGAGGCTAAAGTCTGGAACATGGTTAGTAGGGTAGCAGGCCGACAAGCACATTCACTTCCCCTAGTAAACACACAAGGTGACAGCTTGGAAGACCAGGCGAACTTCCTAGGTGCACACTTCGAACAAGTGTCGAGCTCGTCACACTACACGGAAGCTTTCCAACGATACAAAACAAGAATCGAAAAAGAGAAACTAGAGCGTAAATCCGCAACACACGAAGCATACAATGAACCTTTCTGCATAGCTGAGCTACAAGCATCGCTTAATTGCTGCAATAATTCCGCCCCAGGCTCCGACCGTGTTGTATATGAAATGCTGAAACACCTGCCATCTGAAACACAGAAAACCCTCCTGTCCCTATATAATGCTGTTTGGTTTTCCGGTGAGATCCCCTCGGCCTGGAAAGAAGCCATTATTATTCCTATTCTAAAACAGGGCAAGGACCCATCCTCCGTTGCGAGCTACAGGCCCATTGCACTAACGAGCTGCCTGTGTAAACTTTTTGAAAAGATGATAAACCGCCGACTTATACATTTCCTCGAAGCAAACAAATCAATTGACCCCTACCAGTGCGGTTTTCGAGAGGGTAGATCTACCTCTGACCACCTTATCCGTATCGAGGCACAAATTCGCGACGCTTTTGCTCACAAGCAATCCTTCCTTTCGGTGTTTCTCGATATGGAAAAGGCCTACGACACCACATGGCGCTTTGGAATATTAAGAGACCTATCCCACTTAGGTGTCCGAGGAAAGATGTTGACCATAATCGAAAGCTATTTGTCCAATCGCACCTTCCGTGTTCGAGTGGGTAATGTCTTGTCCCGAATATTTGTCCAGGAAACTGGAGTGCCGCAAGGTGGTGTCCTGAGTTGCACACTTTTTATTATAAAAATGAATTCCCTACGTCTGTGTATTCCACGGAATATGTTCTATTGCACATATGTCGACGACGTGCAGATCGGTTATAAATCTTGCAACCTTCCAATGTGCGAGCGGCAGGTGCAACTTGGTTTAAACAAGGTAACCAAATGGGCAGACGAGAACGGGTTCAGCCTTAACCCGCAAAAAAGTACTTGTGTATTATTCTCGAGAAAGAGAGGCCTCCACCCCGATCCGGACATTGATCTGCATGGTCAGCGGCTGCCTGTGAAAACGGAGCATAAATTCCTCGGCGTAATTCTAGACACGAAACTAAGCTTCATATCACACATAAAGTATATAAAGAACAAGTGCTTAAAACCATGAATATTCTAAAGGTGTTGTCATGCACTACGTGGGGTAGTGACAAGAAGTGCCTGATGAATCTTTATAAAAGCCTCATACGCACGCGCCTAGATTATGGGGCGATAATATATCAGTCTGCGACACCAAGCGCCTTGAAGATGCTTGACCCTGTCCACCACTCGGGCATTCGTCTTTCTACGGGTGCTTTTCGCACCAGCCCCGTGGAAAGCCTCTACGTCGAATCGAACGAGTGGTCGCCCCACCTGCAGTGGTCCTACATGTCGTTTGTATACTATCTCAAAGTGAACGCAGACAAAGAACACCCCTCACACACCACAATAAATGATTTATCTAGTTCTGCCCTTTTCGACCACCGTCCTTCGGTGCGACAGCCCTACTCACTTCGTGTGAGGGGCTTGGCTGAGGAAACGGGTGTGCCACTTTTCGAACACTGTCTATTGGCTCCCGCTGCACAACTACCGCCGTGGCGGTGGCAGCTTATAGACTGCGACCTTTCTTTCATGGAAGTAACGAGACACGCGCCTATTGCACATATCCGTACATACTTCCTTGAACTACAATACAAATACACTTGTGCAGAATTCTTTACGGACGCCTCAAAGTCCAATACTTCTGTGTCTTACGCAGCTGTTGGGCCATCCTTTACAGATTCCGGTATTCTACACCCAGAATCAAGTATCTTCACAGCAGAAGCTTACGCGATACTTGCGGCCATTAAACACATTCAACAATTAAAACTACAAAAGGCAGTGATTTACACAGATTCTCTAAGCCTGGTAAAAGCTTTAAAAAGTCTGAAAAGACACAAAAACCCCGTCTTTGTCTCGCTGTATGCTCTTTTAAGCACGATCTACGCACTCGAACAACATGTCGTAGTGTGCTGGGTGCCAGGGCACCGCGAGATACAAGGCAACGTGTTGGCGGACCAGCTAGCAGCATCCGCCCACGAAAACAGTCACAATACATCCTTAGCTATTCCCCCACTAGACCTAAAACACGTCCTGAAAAGAAAGCTCAGAGTCTTTTGGCAAACCACATGGGATATGCATACACGAAATAAGCTACACGTTGTCAAACCGCATCTGGGTAATTGGCCGCCAGTATCAAAATCACGCCACACAGAAGTTACACTCTGCAGACTTAGGAGCGGTCACACATACAGTACACACACACACCTTCTGTCCGGTGGCGAGCCACCTTTGTGTGATAGATGTGGTCAGCCACTCACGGTCCTTCACGTCCTCATCCAGTGCAAAGAACTCGATGCTATCCGAAAAAAGCACTTCTCATTGCCCTACCGACAGCAATTTCCACTTCACCCTTTAATGTTCATCGGTAGGGACCCGATTTTTACATATCGGTCACTGTCTGCTTTTTTAAACGATGTACCCAGTTTTCATGTCATATATCAAGGTGATCCGTAGCACGGCCTCTAAACAGAGGTCGCTGCTGCGGTGAATACGTTAAAGACAGCACTTGCCTCGAGGCCCCTGGTGTCAAGGGCATTGACGAGGCATTCGTGCTGATGTCATATCTTCATAATTTTATTCTTGCGACCACTTGTCATCCATTCCACTACACATATTTCACGTCACTCTCATGATTTTAATATATATATATATATGTTTTACCCGCCTTTAGCACGAGGAATTTTAAGGCCCCTATACAGCTACTTACCGCAACCATTGTTCATATCCTTTGTCTCATGAACTGGCGCTCTTTGGCCATCAATTGGCCCTTGCGCCATTAAACACCACATATCATCATCATACGAGAACACGGCGAACTGATGTCCTATTCTGTCGCCTCAGAATAGGACACACATACGGTACCCTTAGCGTTCTGCTGACTGGCGATGAACCTCCTACATGTGGTAGATGTGGCGAGAGGCTAACCGTCCTCCACGTCCTCCTGGAGTGTCCGGAAGCTGAAAGCGAGAGAAAGAAATATTTTCCTTTAGCATACCGCTATCATCTTCCTCTACATCCTAATATGTTTCTCGGCGAAGAGCCGCTTTTTGACGCAAAATCAGTCCTTGGATTTTTAAAAGATGTAGTACTGAATGTTTTTAGCCCAACAAGCTCATAGCGCATCCTCTGTCCAGAAGATGCCGCTGTGATAGCAGCTTTCAATGAGCCCATGCCTCCATGCCCTTGTTTTAAGGGCTCTGCCGAGGCACTAGTGCTCCACGCCAAGTTTTTATTTGATATTCGTAACATTGTTAATGAATTTTATGTCTCCATAGCACACATCATTTGTTATTGCTATAATTTTACTCTATGTATATCTAACGCACTTACATCGACTGTTTTTAAGCCCATTTACAGCCACGTCACATCTGTTTTATCCACACTGCGTAACGCACAGTTAATTATCATCACTCTGGTGCTCTTTGGCCACATATGGCCCTTGAACCAATAAACTCCACTAATCAATCAATCAACACGTCAGCGATACAAAGAAGTAAGAGAAGGTTAGAGTATTGGTGGCAGAAAGGTAGAGATAAAGTGCAAAAATAAATAATGGGGAAAAATAGGGTCATTCTGCCTTAAGAGGCAGAGAGATGGACCGTGAATTTATATTTTTTGGTATAATAACATAGATTTAATAAATATAGATAAGGTATTAGGCCAACATGAAACAAGTTTTTTTTTCTTCGAGCCTGGTGGCAGACATGCCACCGCCCCGTTTTAAAGGGGACGCTCATAGCATCCATCCATCCATCCATCCTTTCTTCAGCTGTCGGTTGATTGCTCTGTAGGTAGGTGCCGCAGAACGCAGGCCATGCGCTGGCGTATTCCCTTTCAAGAAGGACGATAGTGTACTACACCGCCGCCTGGCTTGCACCAGTTCCAGCCCCTGTACTTGCCAAGCATGCAGCGAAGATCGTTCCGAACGCCCGCCGCTGACAAAGAATGTGCACCAAGCCATGCCGCCGCCGCCAGCAGCATGACAGCCAAGCCATCACGAGAGGTCCCGGCGACACCAGTCTCCAAGCCCTTCTTCGTCGTCAGCGCTGAAAACATGGCTGGGAATGACTTCTCTGAGGTAGGACAGAACATTCCTCATTCATTTACTTCTGCGAAAAGACCCAAGGTTGGGTTGAATGTCATCCGGACTTGCCAGGCTAAGCTCCGACAGGCAAACGAACATGCCGAAACGCAATACCGAACTGCAATGCCGAAAGAACAGCAATCATGCAGCTGATTCCATAGCAGTTAAATATGCTGTGATAATCAAGTTGGTGTCACCTGGTAAACTAAGTACAATACCGGCGCCTTTTTTGCGCACTGCAGTAGCCGCTGAACTAGGAGTAATGCACTTTCATGCTGGATTTCCAGCAAGGCCACTAGAACGCAACAATCAGTCTGCCGTAGGCATGTCGCGTCCACACATGAGAGATCATTTGGTTGCGATGTCATCATTTTACGTCTGCGGCAAGAAAATATCGGTTCAAGCTTCTGAGACTATTCATTGCGGTCAGATCCGCGGTGTGATTTATCGCAGCAACGAGCTTACCAGTGAAGTATTTATCGCTAACCTCACTTGCTACTCGTGCAACATAGTGTTCAGCCAATGGGCAACAATGGTGCAGATCTTACTACATTCCGTGGTTCTAAAACACCGCGAAAAATTCCTCTTTAAGCTGCAGACTAAAATAGGTGGGACCGCATAGCGCGGGGGCCGCATAGCGCGCGGTGAATAAGATAACTGCCCGAAAAGGGCGAACACGCTTTGTCGCGACTGTGACGGGAAGCATTTAGCGCCAGAAAGCATGTGCACTGCTTTGAAGACGGCTACTGCGGAACTGAGATATGCTACACGCGAAACGCGCGGATCTCAGGAGGTTATCAATGACACCAACGCTACCTATGGCGATTTTACTGTAGGAGAGTGGCACAGGCATACACACTTTGATGGGACACAGAGCCTTGAGCACTGCACATGCCGTGATTATAGGCCCGGCCCAGTACTCGCTGAAGTTTGCGCGCCCGATCCCGGCCCGGTGACTCAAAGCGAGGTACGGCCCGAAACCGAGAAAGAATTTTACCTTTCCGGCCCGGCCCAGCTCAAGCGCAGGTCGGGCCCCACTGAGGCCCGAGCCAGTAATCTAGGTGATGTTTCCCGAACATTGAATCTACGTAAACGTTAATATCTACGTTATGTTAGCACATGCTGAGCTAACAAGTGTACTTTAACCTACGATAATTCCTTGTACAAAAGGCCTCCTAGTTGAGCGGACGTATTGAATACGATGAGCGTTTCTTCAGATACGGCATACCGTACCAATATTTTGTTCTGCAAATACACATAGGAGTCGCCAAGAGCGTTTCGTAGCATATATTGTAGCAAGGACAGTGATTCGCAGCGTGAGTTCAGTTGCCATAGCGAGCAACATTGCAACAATGTTGCGGCCGTATTGCAGCTCTCGCACCACACAGCGGAATAAGACGACAGCTCACATGTTAAAAATGTGGGCACATAAAGCAGGCTCTGCGTGTTTAGATCATGTCGCATGACCATTGGGAGCCGTGACGGAGCCGCGGAAAAAGTGTCTCTATAGTGATTCTGTGCAACGTGACTCCACGCAGACATTTTGCTTTAGTGGATGGCTGAAACTGTAGCTGGACGGCTGGAACTTCCAAGGAAGCTGCCCCATTTTGGAGCTCTGTGATCAATCTTGCGACGATGACTCATATGTATAGCCCGCCGTGGTTGTCTAGTAATTACGGCACTCTACTGCGGACCCAAAGTTCGCAGGATCAAATTTCGGCCGCGGCGGCCGAATTTTCGATAGAGCTGAAAGTGCTTGCGGCTCATGCCTTTAGATTTAGCTGCATGTAAAACCTCAGGTAGTCACAACTTCTGGAGCCCTCCTTCAGAATTATGTAGTAGTTTTGGCACGTAAAACTTCAACAATTAATACAATATTACTTTAAATTTATTATATTAGATTTATTACTGCGTGTACAAAATTACATTTGCATTTGAATTTTGAGAAATGTTCATATAATTCAAAATAGTGAGATGCTAAAAGTATGAACGCCGGCTTTATTTACAATTGGCCTGCCTGTTTCACATAAAAAAGCCGCCCCGCACGCAAGAATCCAAAACAGTTCCGTACTTGGCCATCCCAGAATCTCTCCGAATAGCGAATTTTAGCTTCACATGCACTTTCACTGTTACCTTAATGTGCCGCTCATGTAAGCTTGTGCAATAATTGCCACAGTTGCGTTTCTAGCGTGGCGTTATCAAGCGGCGGCTGTTTTCTGGTCTACCCGCAGGAAGTGGCACTTGCGCAGCTAGAGCTCACTTACTTCTCGACAATTGTTCGGCGATGTAACACATTTACTCTCGCTGTTCACACAGACACCTCTAGACTTGTAAGCGTCACAATACAGCAACACTCCCGGCCGCGGCGGCGGCATTTTCGATGGAGGCGAAAATGTTTGAGGCCCGTGTAGTTAGATTTAGGTGCACGTTAAAGATCCCCAGGTGGTCAAAATTTCCGGAGCCCTCCACTACGGCGTCCCTCATAATCATATTGTGGTTTTGGGACGTTAAACCCCAGATATTATTATGAATACAGCAACACATCGCGTATGTAAACCTGATAAGTACGTGCGCAAAATATAAACATTCACCAACTGTAAAATGTCCATGAACTGTAAACATGAACTGTAAACATGTTTTTCTGCACATTCATCAGGAAAAGATTAGAAATCACAGTGATTTCACATAATTTCACGTGCACCTCCATCATGCCACTGTCATCCAGCTTGTTCACCAAGCCTCCAACCAACCCCGCAGGGGAGTCTGCGCGAGCAGGCGTTTGGTGTGTAGCGACACCACGGACCCGAGCTAACGGGGGGGTTTCCACCCCCTCCCACGCCTAGCCGTGCGTGGCTTTGCCGTGTCCGTGGAAAAGGGGATCCTGGGGGTTGAGTCGACGCCGGGTGATTGGACCTTTAAGGCCCCCCGGCAGAGGCAACACTCCCCTTTGGCCCCTGCTTCACGTAGACGGCACCCCTGGGCTGACCCACCCAGGGGAAATCGGCGGTCGCCTTTTCCTATCCCCCTCTCTGAGCTTTCACTTCCTATCTTCTTTCCTCGCTGTCCTGTCTTCTAATCTCTTCTGTTACTTCCCCATTTTCGTAGGCGGCCCGGGTTAACTGTGTATATGTGTCCTCTCTTGGACATAATATATTAGGTTATAGCGGCATTGTACGGCTGGCGTCTGCAGCCTTAGATCATAAGTGCGGCAGCGTCCCCAAGTTGGACTTCATGGTGGGTGGCCGCCACTGCTGCCGAAACACACACAACTATAATGGAAACAGCTCCATTCCCCCGTCTCCTTGATCGTTACCCTCACAAGAGGGTACGCACCGATGAAATGCTTAATTCTCTGACCCGACCAACAGAAACGTTTCCAAAATTTCATGTCCTTCACAGCCAGAACCCTGACAAACTCGCAAGAACTATCTCTCCGTTCACAGTTGCAAAATCCTTGACCGAAGCCTTAGGGCCGGGCTACAAGGTAACCAAAATGGCGAGCGGTGACCTTCTCGAAGTCACAGCGAAACAACAGTATGAAAAACTCGGCACTCTCGTATCACTTGGAAGCATAGCCATTACAGTGTCACCCCATAGGTCCATGAACACCTCACGCGGTGTCGTTTCTGAAGTAGACCTCCTTGACTTGTCTGAAACTGAACTGCTAGAGGGATGGAAAAGCCAGAACGTAACTGATGTGAAACGAATCGTTATTAGAAGAGAAGGAAAAGAAATCCCAACGAAACACCTGATTCTTACATTTGCAACCAGTGTTGTTCCCCAAACCATTGAAACAGGCTACATAAAATTAAATGTCAGACAATACATTCCCAACCCCAGACGCTGCTTCCAACGCCAGAGATTCGGCCACGGATCACTGAGCTGCCGTGGTCATCAAACTTGTGCTAAATGCGGTGTACAAGGCCACCCCTCCGATAACTGTGCTGAGCCACCACACTGCGTCAACTGTAACGGCCTGTGGAAGCAGGCGTTTGGTGTGTAGCGACACCACGGACCCGAGCTAACGGGGGGGTTTCGACCTCCTCCCACGCCTAGCCGTGCGTGGCACTGCCGTGTCCGGGGAAAAGGGGATCCTGGGGGTTGAGCTGACGCCGGGTGATTGGACCTTTAAGGCCCCCCGGCAGAGGCAACACACCCCTTTGGCCCCGGCTTCACGTAGACGGCACCCCTGGGCTGACCCACCCAGGGGAAATCGGCAGTCGCTTTTCCTGTCTACGTCTTCACACTCCTTTTACTTTCACAACTTTCCACTCTGTCCTGTCTCCTCCTCTTTTCATTTTATTTCCGAATTTCCTGGCGGCGAGGGTTAACCTTGTGCAAATAGCCTACCTTGGTCTAGCTGCATTGGTGTATAGTAGCGTTGTACGGCTGGCGTCTGCAAGCTTTCAGCATCCACAAACTTGTAGCGTCCCCTTGTTGGGCTCCGTGGTGGGTGGCCGCCAGCGCTGCCGAACGAATTACAATTGTTATGTATAGAGCATTCCCCCTGATAAACGATCGTACCTCCTCAAAGCGGGTACGCACCGAAGACTTAAACTTTTTGAACCGGCCAAGAGAAACATTCCCTCGCTTCCATGTAATACACTGTGAGAAAAGTGACAAGCAAGCCAGAACCGTATCCCCTTTTGTAGTCTCCAGGTGTTTAACAGAAACTCTTGGTGCCGGGTACAATGTTACCAAAATGGCCGGCGGAGACCTCCTCCTAGAAGTTCGGGAGAAACAACAGTTTGAAAAGCTAAATTGTCTTGCAACATTTGGTGACATACCGATCAGTATTACACCGCACAGGTCTATGAACTCAGCACGCGGAGTGGTATCTGACGCAGATTTGATTGGCCTGCCCGAAACTGAGCTCTTGGAAGGATGGAAGAGCCAGAACGTGACTAACGTACAGCGGATTAAAACCCCGCAGGGGCGTCTGCGCAAGCAGGCGTTTGGTGCGTAGCGACACCACGGACCCGAGCTAACGGGGGGGTTTCGACCCCCTCCCACGCCTAGCCGTGCGTGGCTTTGCCGTGTCCGGGGAAAAGGGGATCCTGGGGGTTGAGCCGACGCCGGGTGTTTGGACCTTTAAGGCCCCCCGCAGAGGCAACACACCCCTTTGGCCCCGGCTTCACGTAGACGGCACCCCTGGGCTGACCCACCCAGGGGAAATCGGCAGTCGCCTTTTCCTGTCTCTCTCTCCCCTCATCTTCGTCTTTTCCGCCCCGCAGGGGCGTCTGCGCAAGCAGGCGTTTGGTGTGTAGCGACACCACGGACCCGAGCTAACGGGGGGGTTTCGACCCCCTCCCACGCCTAGCCGTGCGTGGCTTCGCCGTGTCCGGGGAAAAGGGGATCCTGGGGGTTGAGCCGACGCCGGGTGATTGGACCTTTAAGGCCCCCCGGCAGACGCAACACACCCCTTTGGCCCCGGCTTCACGTAGACGGCACCCCTGGGCTGACCCACCCAGGGGAAATCGGCGGTCACCTTTTCCTATCCCCCTCTCTGATCTTTCACTTTCCTATCTTCTTTCGTAGCTGTCCTGTCTCCTATTCCCTTCACTTACTTCGCAATTTTCATAGGTGGCTTGGGTTAACCTTGTGCAAGTAGCCAACCTTGGTCTATGCGCATTTGGTTATAGTAGCGATGTACGGCTGGCGTCTGCATGTTTTCAATTCCGTGAATCTTGTAGCGTCCCCATGTTGGGCTCCGTGGTGGGTGGCCGCCATTGCTGCTGAATCATTTTCCATTATTATGCATAGAGCATTCCCATTAATAAGCGATCGTGCCGCTTCAAAGCGTGTACGCACCGAAGACCTGAACTTTCTAAGCCGACCAAAAGAAATATTCCCTACCTATCACGTAGTGCACTGTGAAAAGACTGAAAAAACAGCTAGAACCGTGTCCCCATTTGTAGTATCCAGAACACTGACAGCTACCCTAGGTGCTGGCTATAAAGTTACAAAAATGGCCAGTGGCGACCTGCTTCTCCAACTTCATGACAAAATACAGTTTGACAAATTAAAGAACCTCGTAACTTTCGGCGAAATCCCCATCACTGTCACACCCCATCGATCAATGAATTCCGCACGTGGAGTCGTGTCAGATACAGACCTCCTTGATCTTACTGAGACGGAACTCCTAGAAGGCTGGAAAGATCAGCACGTGACCAATGTGAAACGAATTATAATCAGGAGAAATAACCAAGAAATTCCCACTAAACACTTAATACTGACCTTTTCTACAAGTGAACTGCCACAGAGCATTGAAACCGGGTACACAAAAACAGCTATTAGACCATACATCCCGAACCCCCGCAGATGCTTCCAATGTCAGAGATTTGGCCACGGCTCTCAGAGCTGCCGTGGTCGACCTACCTGTGCGAAATGTGGTGTCCAAGGCCACGCCTCGGACACCTGTAATGAAACACCACACTGTGTGAACTGCGACGGCGACCACGCTGCGTATTCACGTGCCTGCCCAAACTGGAAAAAGGAAAAAGACATAATTTCATTGAAGGTTCGAGAAAACATCTCATTCAAGGAAGCACGCAGAAGGTGCTCGGCCTTTCACGGCCAGACCTATGCTGATGCGGCGCGTCCGGGGGCAGCGTCGCATCGGCCACCGCCACTGTCCCGGCCCACGCAAAGTGAGCCACCGACCGTGGCGGCTGCCCCCATGGTGGCAGCAGTCAAGACTGCTCCACCTACCAAGCCACTGATCCAGGCGACTCCAGGGTCGTCGGGTCTCACGACCACGCCTCGCCAGGCGAGGTCGGAAAAACAAACCAGCAGCTCGCGTACGCGGGCGTCCAGTGCCTCACACGAGGCAATGGACACAACTCCGGTACCCCTGGTACCGAAAGAGAGGCGTAGCTCCTTGGAGCGCGCCAAGAAAACAAAAAAGCCGATAACAGCGCCCGCCGACGGCTCTGTTACTTAAGTTCCAACTTTCCGTTTGAAAACAGCTACCTCCTTTTCGTACACACAGCACTACTTCACTTCCAATATGGAAACACAAATCATACAATGGAACGTCAGAGGACTCCTTAGAAATCTCGACGATGTCCAAGAACTATTACACAAACACTCACCAAAAGTGCTGTGTGTACAAGAAACACACCTAAAATCGAAACACACCAACTTCCTACGTAGTTACATTATTTTCCGAAAGGACCGGAACGATGCCATGGCGTCATCCGGTGGTGTAGCCGTTGTAGTTAATCAAGGAATAGCATGTACACACTTACCACTCCAAACGTCCCTCGAGGCAGTGGCTGTTCGAGCGGTTCTTTTGAACAAACTCGTCACCATTTGCTCGCTCTACATACCACCACACTACCAACTGCAAAAACACGAATTTCAGTCTTTAATAAATGAACTCCCAGAACCTTACCTGGTCCTTGGGGACTTTAATGCACATAGCAGTCTATGGGGCGACTCTCGCTGCGATGCACGAGGTCGTCTGATTGAACAATTCCTCTTCTCTTCCGGTGCGTGTCTGTTGAATCTGAAAGAGCCAACATATTATAACCTCGCTAACAATACCTACTCGTCCATAGACCTCACCATTACATCTCCATCACTTCTACCTTTATTCAAATGGAAAGTCGGTAATAATCCTTATGGAAGCGACCACTTCCCAATAGTTCTGAGTGCACCGATAACGTATGAATGCCCCCCACAGTTTCCGAAATGGAACATTGAAAAAAGCCGATTGGGAAAAGTTTCGCAAAGTTTCTAGCTTAAGTTGGACTGATATGTGTGGTTTAAACATAGATGAAGCCGTAGAGTACTTCACAGCCTTTCTCACGGATGCTGCAACTAAGTGCATCCCACAAACAACTGGATTGCCCGGGAAACGACGTGTCCCGTGGTGGAACACTGAGTGTCAAAATGCACGCAAAAAACAAAACAAAGCATGGAGGTTGCTTAGAGACTCCCCGACAGCCGAGAATCTCGACAGTTTTAAAAACATAAAGTCTCAAGGCAGGAGAACGCGCCGACAGGCAAGAAGGGAAAGTTGGCAGAAGTTTCTATCGGGCATTAATTCATACACACAGGAGGCCAAAGTGTGGAACATGGTTAGCAGGGTAGCAGGCAGACAAGCACATTCACTTCCTCTAGTAAACACACAAGGCGACAGCTTGGAAGATCAGGCGAACTTCCTAGGCGCACACTTCGAAGAGGTGTCGAGCTCGTCGCACTACTCTGAAACTTTTCAACGATACAAAACACGAATCGAAAAACAGAAACTAGAGCGCAAATCCACAAAACACGAAGCATACAATGAACCTTTCTGCATTGCTGAGCTACAAGCATCGCTTAATTGCTGCAATAATTCCGCCCCAGGCTCCGACCGTCTTGTATATGAAATGCTGAAACACTTGCCATCTGAAACTCAAAAAGCCCTCCTTTCACTTTATAATGCTGTTTGGTTTTCCGGCGAGATCCCATCGGCCTGGAAAGAAGCCATTATCATTCCGATTCTAAAACAGGGCAAGGACCCATCCTCCGTTGCGAGCTACAGGCCCATTGCACTGACAAGCTGCCTCTGTAAACTCTTTGAAAAAATGATAAACCGCCGACTTATACATTTCCTCGAAGCAAACAAATCACTTGACCCATACCAGTGCGGTTTTCGAGAGGGTAGATCTACCTCTGACCACCTTATCCGTATCGAGGCACAAATTCGCGACGCTTTTGTCCACAAGCAATTTTTTCTTTCGGTGTTCCTCGATATGGAGAAGGCTTACGACACCACATGGCGCTTTGGAATATTAAGAGACCTGTCCCACTTAGGTGTACGTGGAAGAATGTTAGATATAATAGAAAGTTACTTGTCCAATCGAACATTCCGTGTTCGAGTGGGCAATGTACTCTCCCGAACATTTGTCCAAGAAACGGGAGTTCCGCAAGGTGGGGTACTGAGTTGTACACTTTTTATTGTCAAAATGAATTCCTTGCGCCTGTCAATCCCGCGTAACATATTTTATTCCACATATGTCGACGACGTGCAGATCGGTTATAAATCTTGCAACCTTTCAATGTGCGAGCGGCAGGTGCAACTTGGTTTGAACAAGGTAACCAAATGGGCAGAGGAGAACGGGTTCAACCTTAACCCGCAAAAAAGCACTTGTGTATTATTCTCAAGAAAGAGAGGCGTCCATCCGGATCCGGACATTGAGCTGCACGGTCAGCGGCTACTTGTGAAAACGGAGCACAAATTCCTAGGCGTAATCCTAGACACGAAACTTACCTTCATACCACACATAAAGTATATTAAGAACAAATGCATAAAAACTATGAATATTCTGAAAGTATTGTCACGCACTACGTGGGGTAGTGACAAGAAGTGCCTGTTGAATCTCTATAAAAGCCTCATACGCACACGTCTAGATTATGGAGCGGTAATTTATCAGTCTGCGACACCGAGCGCGTTGAAGATGCTTGACCCTGTCCACCACTCGGGCATTCGTCTTTCTACGGGTGCTTTTCGCACCAGCCCCGTGGAAAGCCTCTACGTCGAAGCAAACGAGTGGTCGCTCCACCTGCAGCGATCCTACATGTCTTTTTTATATTACCTCAAAGTGAACGCAGACAAGGAACACCCATCACACCCTACAATTAATGATTTATCTAGTTCTGTCCTTTTTGACCACCGTCCTTCGGTGAGACAGCCCTACTCGCTTCGCGTGAGGGGCTTAGCCGAGGAAATGGGTGTGCCACTTTTCGAACACTCTCTAATGGCTCCCGCTCCACAACTACCACCGTGGCGGTGGCAGCTCATAGATTGCGATGTATCTTTCGTGGAAGTAACGAAACACGCGCCTATTGCACATATCCGTACATACTTCCTCGAACTACAGCACAAATACACTTGTCCAGAATTCTTTACAGACGCCTCAAAGTCCAATACCTCTGTGTCTTACGCAGCCGTTGGTCCATCCTTTTCCGATTCCGGTATTCTGCACCCTAATTCAAGTATCTTCACAGCAGAAGCCTACGCGATACTTGCGGCCGTTAAACACATTGAACAATTAAAACTACAAAAGGCAGTTATCTACACAGACTCCCTAAGCGTGGTCAAAGCATTAAAAACTTTGCAAAAACACAAAAACCCTGTACTTGTCTCGCTCTACACTCTTTTATGCACGATGTACACACTCGAGCAACATGTCGTAGTGTGCTGGGTGCCAGGGCACCGCGAGATTCAAGGCAACGTGTTGGCAGACCAGCTAGCAGCATCCGCCCACGAAAACAGTCCCAATACATTCATAGCTATTCCCACACTAGACCTAAAACCCTTCCTCAAAAGAAAGCTCAGGGCCTTTTGGCAGGGCACATGGGACATTCAGACACAAAATAAACTACACGTTGTCAAACCGCATCTGGGAAATTGGCCGCCAGTATCGAAGTCACGCCACACGGAAGTTACACTCTGCAGACTTAGAATCGGTCACACACATAGTACACACACACACCTTCTGTCTGGTGGAGATCCACCTTCGTGTGCACGATGTGGTGAAGCACTAACCGTGCTTCACATTTTAATACAGTGTAAAGAATTAGACACACTTAGGAAAAAACACTTTCCACTGCCCTACCAACAACAAATTCCATTACACCCATCAATGTTCATCGGTAGGGAACCGGTTTTTAAACACCAATCACTACTCACGTTTTTAGAAGAAGTTCGTAACTTTCACGTTATCTACCCAGGCATTCCGTAGCGTGGCCTCCTAACAGAGGCTGCTGCTGCGGTAGTCACACTTAAAGAAGCACCGGCCTCGCAGCCCTTGGTCTCAAGGGCGTTGACGAGGCATTCGTGCTCATGCCATATACCCGTAGTTTCATTACGCTATTAATTCTCTCGCTATTCATTCCCACTACCCATACATTTCACGTCACGCTCATGATTTTAATACATATATGTTTTACCCGCCTTTTGCGCGAGGAATTTTAAGGCCCTTTTACAGCCGCTTACCATAATCATTGTTCATATTCGTTAATATGACCTGGCGCTCTTTGGCCATCAAGTGGCCCTTGCGCCAATAAACATCACATATCATCATCATCATTCGTCTTTTCCTCACACTTTTCATCTGTCCTGTCCTCTCCTATCTTCTGTTTACTTCAAATTTTTCATGGCGGCAAGGGTTAACCTTGTGTGGATGACCAGTCTTGGCTCACCATATGTGGTTATAGCGGTGGTGTACAGCTGGCGCTGGCAGACTTGTCCTCGCACATTTCCTGTCGCGTCCCCTTGTTGGGCTCGGTGGTGGGTGGTTGGCACCGCCGCCGAAACATAACGCGAATGCTATGTTAGGCACATCTTTTTCGAAATCCGATCGTACCCTGAAAAGGGTACGGACCGAAGCACCTCTCCAACTCTTTTCAAAGACACATGAACACTTTCCGAAGTACCACGTTATTCACAGTGAGCAGTCAGACGAAAAAGCGAGAACGATCTCACCCTTTTGGTGGCAAGAAGCTTAACTGAAAAACTGGGACCTGGTTACAAGGCATCTAAGATGGCTAGTGGCGATCTGCTCCTTGAGCTCAAAGACAGAAAACAGTATGAAAACCTCTCTCAGCTCACATCATTTGGAAGTATCCCTGTCACAGTCACCCCACATAGGTCCATGAACACCGTTCGTGGTGTCGTCTCAGATGAGGATCTGTTGAACATCTCCGAAACTGAACTTCTTGAAGGATGGAAACAACAAAACGTCGTCAATGTACAAAGAATTAAAATAAGAAGGGACAACCAAGAGAAGGTAACCAAGCACCTAATACTAACATTCGGATCGAGCGAGCTTCCAGAAACCATAGAAACAGGCTACACAAAACTGAGAGTCCGTCCATACATTCCAAACCCACGAAGATGTTTTAACTGTCAAAGGTACGGCCATAGCTCTCTAACCTGCAAAGGACAACCCACTTGTGCCAGGTGTGCCTCTAAAGACCACATGTCAGACAAATGTGAGGCTGCAGCTCACTGTGTGAACTGCGGTGAAGACCACCCAGCGTACTCACGGTCCTGTGCTGTGTGGAAGAAAGAAAAAGACATTATTTCATTGAAAGTGAGAGAAAATATTTCTTTTAGGGAAGCCAGAAAGAGATGCTCACCATTCCATGGCACGAATTATGCCGATGCGGCGCGTCAGGGGGCAGCGTCGCACCGGCCTCCGCCACTTGCCCTGCCCGCGCTGAGCGGACCATCGGCTGTGGCACCTGCCCCCAAGGCGGCAGTAGCTCAGGCTACTCCGCCAACTCGCGAACAGAGCCCGGCGACTCCAGGGTCATCGGGTCTCAAGGCCTCGTCTCACCAGGCGAGGCCCGAAAACCGAACTGCCAGCTCGCGGATGCGGGCATCCAGTGCCTCGCAAGAGGCAATGGACACGACGTCGGCACCTCAGGTGCCTAAAGAACGGCGCGGTTCTTCCGACCGTGCCAAGAAAACAAAACAACTCATCAGGGGGCCGGACGGCGGTCCTGCCTCTTGAAAGAGAAAACAATGCACGTGAACACTCACCACTTTCTTACAGTACACACAGCACCATTTCATATTTAATATGGAGCCACATATAATACAATGGAACATAAGAGGCCTTCTTAAAAACCTCGATGATATACAGGAACTTATCCACAACCTTAGTCCAAAAGTGCTGTGTGTACAGGAGACACACTTAAAATCTAAGCACACTAATTTTCTCCGCCCTTACGCCATTTTCCGAAAGGACCGCGATGATGCTGCGGCGTCATCAGGTGGCGTAGCCATTATAGTAGACAGAAGTGTAGCGTGTGCACAACTAGAGCTTCAAACAACCCTTGAGGCAGTTGCCATCCGAGCCGTTCTTTTAAATAAACTAATTACCATTTGCTCACTCTACATACCACCACACTTTCCGCTCCACAAACAGGACCTAGAATTATTAATTGGTGAGCTACCAGAGCCCTATTTGATTCTTGGGGACTTTAATGCACACAATGTCCTGTGGGGCGACTCTCGCTGTGACGCCCGAGGACGTGTTATTGAACAGCTTCTTTTCACCTCTAAATTATGTCTCTTGAACACGAATGAGCCCACGTATTTTAGCCTCGCAAACAAATCATACTCCGCCATAGACCTTAGCATTTCATCGCCCTCGCTTTTAACCTATTTTAAATGGAATGTTTTTAAAAACCCTTACGGAAGTGACCATTTCCCGATCATCCTGAGTGCATCAACTGAAAACGAACCTATTCCGCAGGCGCCTCGGTGGAAGGCTGACTCAGCCGATTGGGAACTTTACCAAACCCTGACGCACCTGTCATGGGCTGACGTATCTGCTCTAAGCATAGAAGACGCCGTAAAGTACTTTACAGCTTTTTTAGTTGATGCCGCTTCCAAGTGTGTTCCTGAAGCGAGCGGTGCAGGATCAAGACGCCGGGTTCCTTGGTGGAACGATGAATGCAGAAAAGCGCGAAGAAAGCAAAACAAAGCATGGGGTATGCTGCGCGAATCTCCAACAGCAGAAAACCTCGAACACTTCAAGCTTGTCAAATCACAGGGAAGGAGAACGCGCCGACAAGCACGGCGAGAGAGTTGGGCAAAATTTATAACAAGTATCAACTCCTACACAGACGAGGGGAAAGTATGGAACAAGGTAAAAAGAGTTAAAGGCCAACAAACATGCACACTGCCCCTGGTAAACACCCAAGGAGAAAGCTTGGAAGACCAAGCTAATTTTCTGGGCGCACACTACCAACACATATCCAGTTCATCACACTACTCTGATACATTCCAAAGGTACAAAGCACAAATGGAACAACAAAAGTTAGAACGAAAATGTACAAAAAACGAAGCATATAACCAACCATTCTGCTTAGCAGAACTTCTGGCATCACTAAACAGCTGCACTAAGTCTGCTCCTGGTTCCGATAGAGTCATATATGAGATGCTGAAACACCTGCCCTCCGAAACACAGAAAACCCTCCTTTCCCTATACAATGTTATATGGACCTCTGGAGAGATGCCCTCTACTTGGAAGGAGGCCATAGTCATTCCAATCCTAAAACAGGGAAAGGATCCATCCTGTGTTTCCAGCTACCGACCTATAGCATTAACAAGTTGCCTATGCAAAGTGTTTGAGAAAATGATTAACTGCCGCTTAACACATTTCTTAGAATCAAACAAGCTGCTTGATCCATATCAGTGCGGCTTCCGAGAAGGTCGATCCACCACTGACCACCTCGTACGTATTGAGTCACAAATTCGCGAGGCTTTTGTCCACAGACAGTTCTTTCTCTCAGTATTCCTCGACATGGAAAAGGCATATGACACGACATGGCGCTTTGGAATACTGAGAGACCTCTCACACTTAGGCATACGTGGCCGGATGTTAAATATAATCGAAAGTTATTTGTCGAACCGCACATTCCGTGTTCGTGTGGGCAATGCGCTGTCACGACCGTTCGTGCAGGAAACGGGCGTACCACAAGGTGGTGTGCTTAGCTGTACGCTTTTCATTATAAAAATGAACTCGTTGCATCTTTCCATCCCACGAACCATGTTTTATTGTACATATGTGGACGATATCCAGATAGCATTCAGATCATGCAATTTAGCGATTTGTGAGCGGCAGGTCCAGCTTGGGCTGAACAAGGTGTCGAAATGGGCAGATGAGAACGGATTCCGCTTAAATCCACAAAAGAGCACCTGTGTTCTCTTGTCTAGAAATAGAGGCCTCCACCCGAATCCCGAAATTGACCTGCATGGTCAACGGCTACCTGTAGAGGCGGAGCATAAATTTCTAGGATTAATACTCGACTACAAGCTCACATTTATGCCACACATCAAGTGTATAAAAAACAAATGTATAAAAACAATGACCCCGCAGGGGCGTCTGCGAAGCAGGCGTTTGGTGTGTAGCGACACCACGGACCCGAGCTAACGGGGGGGTTTCGACCCCCTCCCACGCCTAGCCGTGCGTGGCATTGCCGTGTCCGGGGAAAAGGGGATCCTGGGAGTTGAGCCGACGCCGGGTGATTGGACCTTTAAGGCCCCCCGGCAGAGGCAACACACCCCTTTGGCCCCAGCTTCACGTAGACGGCACCCCTGGGCTGACCCACCCAGGGGAAATCGGCGGTCGCCTTTTCCTATCCCCCTCTCTTATCTTTTTCTTTCCTATCGTCTTTCCTTTCTGTCCTGTCTCCTTTTTCTTCAGTTACTTCCCCGTTTTCGTAGGCGGCTCGGGTTAACCGTGTATATGTGTCCTCTCTTGGACATAGTATATTAGGTTATAGCGGCATTGTACGGCTGGCGTTTGCAGCCTTACATGTTAAGTGCTGCAGCGTCCCCTTGTTGGACTCCATGGTGGGTGGCCGCCACTGCTGCCGAAACACATACATTTATCATGGAAACAGTTCCATTCCCCCGCCTCCTTGATCGTTACCCTCACAAGAGGGTGCGCACCGACGAAATACTGAACTCTTTGACCCGACCAACAGAAACGTTCCCTAAATTTCATGTACTCCACAGCCAGAACCCCGAAAAACTAGCAAGAACTATTTCCCCTTTCATAGTTGCAAAATCCTTGACCGAAGCCTTTGGGCCGGGCTACAAGGTAACCAAAATGGCAAGCGGTGACCTTCTTCTCGAGGTCCCAGCTAAACAACAATACCAGAAACTCGGCAATCTCGTAACACTTGGAAACGTACCCATTTCAGTGTCACCCCATAGGTCCATGAACAGCTCACGCGGAGTCGTTTCGGAAACCGACCTCATTGACCTGTCCGAAGATGAACTTCTAGAGGGATGGAAGAACCAAAACGTGACCCATGTAAAACGGATCGTTATTAGGAGGGAAGGCAAGGAAATCCCCACGAACATCTCATTCTTACATTTGCATCCAGTGTTCTCCCTCAAACCATCGAAACAGGTTACATTAAATTAACTGTCAGACCATACATCCCTAATCCAGACGTTGTTTCCATGCCAGAGATTCGGCCACGGATCATTGAGCTGCCGTGGTCATCAAACTTGTGCTAAATGCGGTATACAAGGTCCATATCCGAAAACTGTAATGGCGCACCTCACTGCGTCAACTGTAACGGCGATCATCCGGCGTACTCACGCGCATGTCCAAACTGGCAAAAAGAAAAAGAAATCATCACACTAAAGTACAAGGAGAACATTTCTTTCCGCGAAGCCCGTAAAAGGTGCTCGCCATTTCACACCACACCCATACGCTGATGCGGCGCGCCGGGGGGCAACCCATGGCCCTTGCGCCACAAAGCACCACTAATCATCATCATCATGAATTCAACTGAACTCGGCACATCGTCAGAAGTTCGGCGCTTGCATTTCACGCGTCGGGAAGGCTGCTTTATCACGCCGGAACGGACGTCTGTGCATTTTCAGCAAGCTTTGACATCGTTCTGCAGGTTTGCTTTGTTTTTGTCACTTTATTATGGTGATATAATTTTAAACCGCTAAATATAACTGGCACTTAATACATGCTTTGCAATTGCAACCTTGAAGTAACCACCTTCTGATTTGTGCGATTTTCTAGCCGCTTTCACGCAACAGGTTTTATACGCCTGTCAAGTCGATATAATAAAAAGAGACTGCAAGCATGACGCGAGAGCCGAAAAAACGAGGCGAGCAGTTCATCTTGCTTCACAGTTGTTGAAGCTCAGCTAGCTGCCTCGCGTCTTAATCGGCGGGTGATTCTCCAGCGGCACGGAGGACTTAACTCTAACCTTCTCAGGAAGCAGTGCCATGGCCGTATAATCTTTTTTTCGCACGCCGCAAACGTTTGTTCACGAAAGTACACGGCTGCTACTGTAAGCATGCCATATCAAAACAACAATCATATGATTCGTAGTCCACGCCGCAGAACATCGATCGCGTGTACGACTTCATTTCGGAGTGCATGTGGACCATTATTCATCTTTAACATGACAGAATGAGACTTACCTCGAGGTATACGTCCTACACGGTGTAATCGCGACGGGGCCAGAGGACGGCCCTGTTACTTGAGTTCCAACTCCCCACCTAAACAACCACAACTCCCGTTTCGTACACACAGCACTACCTTAGTTTCATCATGAACACGCAAATAATCCAATGGAACGTGAGGGGCCTTCTCAGGAACCTCGACGATGTTCAAGAACTTCTCCACAAACACAAACCAAAAGTGCTGTGTGTACAGGAAACACACTTGAAACCAATACATACTGACTTTCTCAGACAGTACATCATCTTCCGCAAAGATCGCCAGGATGCTCTCACATCCTCTGGCGGCGTTGCTATAATATTAGATAGAAATGTAGCATGTCGGGTATTGCAGTTGCAAACGCCCCTGGAGGCAGTGGCCGTTCGCGCTGTTCTTTTCAACAAGCTCATAACTATTTGCTCACTCTATATACCCCCACAATACCAGTTACACAAACACGAATTTCAGGCCTTTATTGATGAATTGCCAGAACCATACCTCGTCCTTGGCGATTTCAATGCACACAGTAGCTTGTGGGGGAGACTCTCGCAGCAATGCGCGAGGCCGTCTCATTGAGCAGTTTCTGTTCTCCGCTGGTGCATGCCTGCTCAATAAGAAGGAGCCTACATTTTTTAGCCTTGCAAACAGGAGTTACTCATCTATCGATCTTAGTATTGTTTCACCCACCCTTTTACTTGATTTTAACTGGGACGTCATTAAAAATCCCTACGGTAGCGACCATTTTCCCATACTCTTAAGCACTCCAAAAGAAAACGAATCTCCACCACAGGCTCCCCAGTGGAAAGCTGATGCAGCAGATTGGGAGAAATTTGGAACTCTTACCCGTGTCTCCTGGGCTGAGATGTCGTCCTTGGAAATTGGTGCTGCTGTTCAGTTTTTTACCGCTTTTATTATTGACGCCGCTTCGAAATCCATTCCTCAATCAAGTGGCATTGTCTCCAAACGTCGTGTCCCATGGTGGAACGACGATTGCCGGAACGCTCGAAGAAAGCAAAACAAAGCGTGGGGGATACTCCGCGACTCCCCTACTGCTGAGAATCTTATCAATTTTAAACAGATCAAGTCCCAAGGCAGGCGAACACGCCGACAAGCAAGAAGAGAGAGCTGGCAGAAGTATTTATCAGGTATTAACTCATACACAGACGAGGCTAAGACGTGGAACAGGGTAAATAGGGTAAGAGGCAAACAAGACACATTCACTTCCTTTAGTAAACACAGATGGCAACAGTCTGGAAGACCAAGCAGAATCTCTTGGTGCACATTTTGAACGTGTGTCCAGCTCTACGCACTACTCCGACACGTTCAAACGACACAAAACAACTATAGAAAGGCAAAAGTTAGAAAGAAAATGTGCAAAAAACGAATCCTTCAACGAACCATTCAACTTAGCTGAACTGCAAGCAGCGCTTAACTGCTGTAATGAATCTGCCCCAGGAGCTGATCGTGTTATATACCAAATGCTTAAACACTTGCCCTACGAAACACAGAAAACTCTCCTCTGCCTCTATAACGCTGTATGGACTTCCGGCGAGATTCCCTCTGCCTGGAAAGAGGCCATTGTAATCCCTGTTCTGAAACAGGGAAAGGATCCATCTAGTGTTTCCAGCTACAGGCCCATAGCCTTAACAAGCTGCCTTTGTAAAGTATTTGAGAAGATGATTAACTGTCGCCTAACACATTTCCTAGAATCAAACAAGCTGCTTGATCCATATCAGTGCGGCTTCCGAGAAGGTCGATCCACCACTGACCACCTCGTACGTATTGAGGCACAAATCCGCGAGGCTTTTGTCCACAGACAATTCTTCCTCTCTGTGTTCCTTGATATGGAGAAGGCTTATGATACGACGTGGCGGTTTGGCATACTGAGAGACCTGTCACACTTAGGCATACGTGGCCGGATGTTAAATATAATTGAAAGTTACCTGTCAAACCGCACATTCCGTGTTCGGGTTGGAAATGCTTTGTCACGATCCGTTCGTGCAGGAAACCGGCGTTCCACAGGGTGGTGTGCTCAGCTGTACACTTTTCATCATAAAAATGAACTCGTTGCATCTTTGTATCCCACGAACTATGTTTTATTGCACGTATGTTGACGACATCCAAATAGCGTTTAAATCTTGCAGTCTCGCCATTTGTGAGCGGCAGGTCCAGCTAGGCCTGAACAAGGTGTCCCAATGGGCAGATAATAATGGGTTCCGCTTAAATCCACAAAAGAGCACCTGTGTTCTCTTTTCTAGAAAGAGAGGCCTCCACCCAAATCCCGAAATTGACCTGCATGGTCAGCGGTTACCTGTAGAGGTGGAGCATAAGTTTCTAGGCGTCATTCTGGACTCTAAACTCACCTTTATAGCACACATCAAATACATAAAAAATAAGTGCATGAAGACTATGAATATCCTAAAAGTGTTGTCGCGCACTTCATGGGGCAGTGAGAGGAAATGCCTAATGAACCTGTATAAAAGCCTCATTCGAACGCGCCTAGACTACGGGGCCGTTGTTTATCAGTCTGCAACACAGAGCGCCTTGAAGATCCTTGACCCTATCCACCATTTGGGCATCCGTCTCTCTACGGGCGCTTTTCGAACGAGCCCCGTAGAGAGCCTCTACGTTGAATCCAATGAGTGGTCGCTCCACCTGCAGAGATCCTACATATCGTTCACATATTTTCTCAAGGCGCACGCAAACAACGAACACCCCTCACACTCTACTGTCAATGATTTGTCTAGCTCTACACTTTTTGACAATCGTCCTTCAGTGAGACAGCCCTATTCACTTCGGGTGAGGGGCCTAGCTCAGGAAACGGGTGTGCCACTTCTTGAACACTGTCTAATGGCTCCCGCTGCACAACTCCCGCCGTGGCAGTGGCAGCGTATTGACTGCGATCTTTCTTTCGTGGAAGTTACAAAACACGCGCCTATTACACATATCCGTGCATACTTCCTCGAACTACAACACAAATACACTTGTCCAGAATTTTTTACAGACGCCTCAAAGTCCAATAGTTCTGTGTCTTATGCAGCCGTTGGTCCATGCTTTTCGGATTCCGGCATTCTGCACCATGATTCAAGTATCTTCACGGCAGAAGCTTACGCGATATTGGCGGCCGTTAAACACATTAAACAATTAAAACTACAAAAGGCAGTTATATACACCGATTCCCTAAGCGTAGTAACAGCCCTCAAAACTCTCAAAAAACACAAAAACCCAGTCCTCATCTCCCTCTACACACTCCTATGCACGGTCTACGATCTCAAACAGCGTGTCGTAGTGTGCTGGGTGCCAGGGCACCGCGAGATCCAAGGTAACGTGTTGGCGGACCAGCTAGCTGCATCCGCCCACGAAAACAGTCCTAATACATCGATAGCCGTCCCTGCACTAGATCTAAAACCCCTCCTGAAAAGAAAGCTCAGGGCCTTTTGGCAGAATACATGGGATAGGCACAAACAAAATAAGCTACACGTCATCAAGCCGCGTCTTGGCATTTGGTCACCGGTATCAAAGTCACGTCACACAGAAGTCACACTTTGCAGAATTAGAATAGGGCATACACACAGTACACACGCACACCTTCTGTCCGGTGGTGACCCACCCATGTGTGAAAAATGCGGCGCGCCACTTACTGTCCTGCACGTCCTGCTTCAATGCACGTATCTAGAAGATATTAGAGAAAAACATTTCCCATCATATAGCCAACATCTCCCACTTCACCCTTCAATGTTCTTAGGCAGGGAACCTATTTTTAAACAAGACTCGCTCTTTCGTTATTTCAAAGATATACATAGTTTCAATGTTATTTACCCTGGCAACCACAGCACGGCTTCTCCACAGAGGGCGCTGCTGCGGTAGTTATTTCAAAAAAAAAAAGCACTGGCCTCCCTGCCTTTGGCCTCAAAGGCCTTGAGGAGGTATTCGTGCTCACGACGTACGCTCATTGTTTTATCATCACGACCTCTTGTTATTCATTCTCTGTGCACATGTTTCACGTCACTCCCATGATTTTATTACTTATGTTTTTACCCGCCTTTAGCGCGAGGAATTTTAGGCTCCTATACAGCCACTTAACATAACCATTGTTCATTTTCCCTATCATGTCTTGGCGCTCTTTGGCCATCAATGGCCCTTGCGCCATTAAACAACACATATTATTATTATTCATCTTTAACATGACAGAATGAGACTTACCTCGAGGTATACGTCCTACACGGTGTAATCGCGACTTGGGAAATGCATTTCGCTTTGAGTCGGGCGTCGTTGTCGTCGATCGTCTGCTCTTCGCCGTTAACGTGATTGACGAGCCTTTCTCATTTTATCAAGTGCGCTTTTCGGAAGTGCCAGTCAAGCTTGAAAATCCTTTTGAAGCCGCACTGCGAGCGGTACATTGTTAGGCGCCGCAAGTGCACCGCGAGAGCTCTGCACGTGCACAGAAGCGATCAGCAACGCGGTGGAGAGAAGGGAAAACGCGCGCTGCTGACACCCCAGTTTCTGTCAAGAGCAGCAGCGCCGCTAAGCGTTGCTTGGGAAGCCTATACTCGTTTTTAAATGTTTCCTAGTCTGCCAGTGTCCAACGGCAGGACATAACCATATCTGGATAGCCGCGCCCGCAGCAATGCTCGGTGCTTTATCACGCCGGCGTGAAAAACCGCGCGTCACGGTAGCCACAGTCGCGGCGCCTTGCGCGATGTTGTCTAGTATCGAGCAGCGGCGGACGCAGGCGACAGACGCCAATATGAAATTGAAGGCGAATATGCAGAACAGCGATGGCAGAACAGCGAAGCTTTGTTAGTTACACTGAGCATTACACAATGCAAGTCGAACTTCGCAAGCAGTCTTTATTGTGCATCTTTTGTTTAACCATTCTTTCAGCTCATTTTCGCCCTTGCGCGCTTCGCGTGTTGACCACGCTTTAGGAGCGCTTTTCGCGGTTCTGTGTGTGTGTGTGTGTGTGTGTGTGTGTGTGTGTGTGTGTGTGTGTGTGTGTGTGTGTGTGTGTGTGTGTGTGTGTGCGCGTGGTTTCGGCGGCCGCCGTTTAAACTCGGCATCTCTGGATCGCAGTATCGCAGCACGGGGTCGGCTCTATGGCGACGCGACGGTACCGTTCACGAGCCAACTGTCACTGGCGCTCGCGGTAGGCAGCTTCTTCCTCAGGAGTACGCACAACTCGTGGTCTTCCCATATTTCCAGCTGGGATGGAATGTGCAGGGCCACTAATCCAAAGCTCTGTATATTGGCCGGTAGTCCCACCACTGCAATCGTTTTGACGTGGAAAGTTGGATCGCATGATTCCACCTTGCTCCGACGAAGGGGAGCGGATTGTTGGAGCCCGTTTTCTTAACCGCGATTTTCTAGTGTTTTTCCGTTGGAGCAGCATTGTTTTGCACTCACTTCGTGTGCGCAGACACCAAGAGACTACATAAGCTGGAAATAAGCTCAAACCTCCAGCTTAAACATGATTCTTTCGCGGCTGGGTGCAATCAATCGTTGAAAACCATAGAAGATTCGCGTATAAGGTAAGCATTCTCACAGGGGTCACATGGGGCGAATCTGATACGGTTTTCGATGACTGATTCCACCCAGCCACGAAAGAAACCACGTGGCCCGCAAGAACACGTGGTATTTAGCGAAGACCGACAACGACGGCACATGGTCCGCATAAAAACCTTCCCTGTAAAATCAGGACGGGTCTTCATTCCTTCTCAGTGCTGCGGATTGATGCCCTACGCCCGACCGCCAATGCGCGACAGCGCCATGTGATGGACTAGCAGCGGTGCACGGTTGCCTTCGTCGCGACCGTCAGCAGCAGAGCAACCGAACGGTGCACTACAAATTTATCAAGCGTGAGAAGGCCTGGCGTGAAGGCGAGGGCGAAGTTGAGCGTCACCCCGCGCGCTCTCGCCGCCAGCGCGCGGTGCTAAAGCCCCTTGATCTAGAAAGTAGCGACACTCTCCTCCGCGCGTTTTCCTCCTCAATTCTCCTCGGATTTCTCTCTTCCCCAGGCCGGCGCGCTGCGCACGGCACGCTGAACCCTCCACAGGCTCGCCGCAGCCGCATTAGAATCACTGCGCGCCCTTCTTAAATCAGCCGCTTGAAGCATTAAATGAGAACCTGTCTCTTAAGCAATAGTCATGACGAAAGTGGGCTTCCGATAGAACAAAGCGACACATATATTTTTTAAGACTCTTCGATAAATACAAATTAGCGCTTCGAAAAAAATGAGTATACCAACTGGCGGCTGAGCTGTTTACCTCTCCGTCGCCGCCTCGGCTATCGCGGAGGTGTATTAAGCGCATATAATGTAACCAGCATAAAGTATAGGCGAGAATTTTTTTCATAATTGTGGTGTTGATGAGCTCAAAGAAGGCAGCCACACTCTAAGCCAAAAAGGACCAAAGCGGGGTATGCCATTAGTCCATTCGGGGCCAAATGGGCCGCCACAGATTTTGAACCATTTTTGGACTAACGGCGGGAGGAATTCCTGCGGTCTAACGGCGAGGCTAACCGCGGGAGCATCTGTTAGCCGCCCGTATTTACCCCCTAAAGGTTCAACGGTTGGTCTGTTTACGTTAGACCACGAGGTCTAAATGTAGGATCAACTGTTGCTGCCCCACATTTAGCCCAGAAAGGTTCAACAGTTGGCCTACTTACATTAGACCTCAAGGACTAAAAGCAGGAGCAATATTTAGCCCCCTTCAATTAGTCCCAGCTGGTTTAACGCCTAGCCCACATCAGTTTGACCACAAGGATGACCTCTTTATCCCTTTTGGAAGAAACGTTCACCCGTTGGAGTGTTTAAGCCACTACAAAAATTCAGACTTAGGAAGTCTGTCACTACCTCAAGCAGCAATTTGTGCCAGTCTTTGTCTGTTGCACTGTTCCTATATTCAATTATGTCCCAGCAACTTGCCCAAGTTTTCACGCTAAACTTACCCCGCAGGGGCGTCTGCACAAGCAGGCGTTTGGTGTGTAGCGACACCACGGACCTGAGCTAACGGGGGGGTTTCGACCCCCTCCCACGCCTAGCCGTGCGTGGCTTTGCCGTGTCCGGGGAAAAGGGGATCCTGGGGGTTGAGCCGACGCCGGGTGATTGGACCTTAAAGGCCCCCCGGCAGAGGCAACACACCTCTTTGGCCCCGGCTTCACGTAGACGGCACCCCTGGGCTGACCCACCCAGGGGAAACCGGCAGTCGCCTTTTCCTGTCTCTCTCTCGCCTCATCTTCGTCTTTCTCTCTCACTTTTAAACTTTCCTGTCTACTTCTCCCTTCTCGTTACTTCCGATTTTTCCTGGCGGCGAGGGTTAACCTTGTGTGTGTGCCCTTTCTTGGGCACATTATATTTGGTTATAGTGGCTATGTACAGCTGACGTTGGCATGCCTTATATATATATCTAAGTGCTGTCGCGTCCCCATGTAGGGCTCCATGGAGGGCGGCTGGCATGGCTGCCGAATTCATCCATAATCTATGGCCTCAACCGCCTTTTCCAGTCCCAACAATCGTCCTCTCACAAAGAGGGGACGCACCGAAGACACTGTGAACATCTTCATGAAACCTCAAGAAATTTTTCCGCGATTTCATGTGATCCATTGCGAAACAGCTGACAAGAATGCCCGAACAATATCCCCTTTTGTTGTGTCAAAATGCCTCACTGAAACACTCGGCCGTGGTTATCAGGCATCGAGAATGGCTAGCGGAGATCTTCTCCTTGAAGTGCAAAACAAAGCACAGTATGAAAAACTGACCAAACTTGTCTCGTTCGGAAACACACCAGTCTCTGTCACACCACACCGTTCCCTCAACAGCTCGCGAGGTGTAGTATCAGACCAAGACCTGCTTGAATTGACAGAAACTGAGCTCCTCGAGGGCTGGAGTGAACAGCACGTGACAAAAGTACAGCGAATCAAAATTAGGCGAGATGACAAGGAAATCCTGACTAAACACCTAATCGTCACATTTGGTACAAGCACACTGCCAGAACATATAGAAACAGGCTATTTGAAATTGAAAGTTAGACCATACATCCCTAACCCACGCCGTTGCTTCAAGTGCCAGCGTTTCGGTCATGGCTCTCAGAGCTGCCGTGGCCGTCAAACCTGTGCAAAGTGCAGTTCGCATGAACACCCTGCAGACAACTGTGTTGAAACTTACCATTGTGCAAACTGCGAGGGTGAGCACCCAGCCTACTCTCGCAGTCGTCCCTCATGGAAAAAAGAAAAAGAAATCATAACACTCAAGGTAACTGAAAATATCTCATTTAAGGAGGCGCGCAGACGCCTCTCCTTTCCGCAGGGTCCTACTTTCGCGGATGTGGCACGTCAGGGAGCAGTGCCACAGAGGTTCGCGGCTGCCGCACGTACCACATACAGTGGACGGGCGGCAGCGCCATCCGCTCCCTCAGCGGAAGCAGCCCGAGCTGACCCGCAACCAAAGGGCGTGCAGGCCCCCGGTACCAGAGTCTCAGCAGTATCTCGTGGGCCGAGATTTCTTCCTTAGGAATTGATTCTGCTGCTGATTATTTTACCGCTTTTATTGTTGACGCTGCTTCAAAAATGTATTCCCCAAACAAGTCGTGGTGCCTGCAGACGTCGTGTCCCGTGGTGGAACGATGACTGCAGGAACGCTCGCAAAAAGCAGAACAAAGCGTGGGGTTTACTACGTGACTCCCCTACTGCAGAGAATCTGATCAATTTCAAGCAAGTAAAGTCCCAAGGAAGAAGAACGCGCCGACAGGCTAGAAGATATAGTTGGGTGAAGTTTTTATCCGACATCAATTCCTACACAGATGAAGGCAAGGTCTGGAACAGGGTAAATAGAATAAGAGGCCGACAGACACACTCACTCCCTTTAGTAGACACAGAGGGCAACAGCCTTGAAGACCAAGCAAACTTCCTGGGCGCTCACTTTGAGCACATATCCAGCTCATCGCACTATTCAGATACATTCAAACGGTATAAAGAGAGAATAGAAAGAGAAAAACTAGAAAGGAAATGTGCAAAACAAGAGCCATACAACGAACCATTCCACTTAGCTGAGCTGCAGGCAGCGCTAAACTGCTGCAGCAAATCTGCGCCAGGCTCTGACCGTGTTATATATCAAATGCTGAAACACTTACCCCATGAAACACAAAAAACTCTCCTGTGCCTGTACAACACTGTATGGTCTTCCGGCGAGATTCCCTCTGCGTGGAAAGAGGCCATAGTAATACCTATCCTGAAACAGGGCAAGGATCCATCCTGTGTTTCAAGTTACAGGCCTATAGCCCTGACTAGCTGCCTCTGCAAACTATTTGAAAAGATGATAAACTGCCGACTACTACATTTCCTTGAATCAAACAAACTCCTCGACCCATACCAGTGCGGATTCCGAGAGGGTCGGTCCACCGCCGACCATCTCATTCGCATAGAGGCACAAATACGCGAAGCTTTTGTTCATAAGCAGTTTTTTCTATCTCTCTTCCTTGACATGGAAAAGGCATACGATACCACGTGGCGGTTCGGAATATTGAGAGACCTCTCACACCTAGGTATACGTGGTAATATGCTAAATGTGATCGAGAGCTACCTGTCCAATCGCACATTCCGTGTTCGAGTGGGCAATGTATTGTCTCGACCATTTGTGCAAGAAACTGGAGTGCCACAGGGCGGTGTCCTCAGTTGCACACTGTTTATTATAAAAATGAATTCCCTGCGTTCGTACATCCCACGTAACATGTTTTATTCAACATACGTTGACGATTTACAAATAGGTTTTAAATCCTGTAATCTCTCATCATGCGAGCGACAGGTTCAGCTCTGTGTCAACAAGGTCTGCAAATGGGCAGACGAGAACGGTTTCCGTCTGAATCCACAAAAGAGCTCCTGCGTTCTGTTCTCCAGGAAGAGAGGCCTCCACCCCGATCCCCATATAGAGTTGCAGGGTGAGCTTGTAGCTGTTAAAAGAGAACAGAAGTTTTTAGGCATAATTCTAGACACGAAGCTCACGTTTGTACCACACATTAAGTACATTAAGGAGAAATGCATGAAGACAATGAACATCCTAAAGGTGCTGTCCCGCACAACTTGGGGCAGCGACAGAAATGTCTCATGAGTCTCTATAAAAGCCTGATACGCACGCGTCTAGACTATGGGGCGATAGTATACCAGTCAGCGACACCAACAGTCTTGAAAATGCTGGACCCTGTCCACCATTTAGGCATTCGCCTTTCTACGGGTGCCTTTCGAACAAGCCCCGTGGAAAGCCTTTACGCGGAATCGGACGAATGGTCGCTACATATACAAAGATCGTACCTATCTTTTATGTATTTTTTGAAGATTAATGCAAGCACGGACCATCCCACATACCCTGTCGTAAATGACATGTCCACCTGCCAGCTCTTTCAAAATCGACCCACTGTGAAAAAGCCCTTCTCGCTACGTGTGCGAGCACTAGCTGAGGAAACAGGCGTCCCATTGCTCGATCACCGCCTAATGGCTCCAACTTTACACGCCGCGCCATGGAAATGGCAGGTTATAGATTGTGACACATCTTTCGTAGATGTCACAAAGCATGCCCCACCTCTACACATCCAATCGTACTTTCGTGAACTGACACACAAATACGCTTGTCCCGAATTTTTCACTGACGCTTCCAAGTCTCACGCAGGTGTGTCCTACGCAGCGATCGGCCCATCTTTTTCGGATGCTGGTGTTCTTCACCCAAGCACGAGCATCTTCACAGCGGAGGCTTACGCAGTACTGGCGGCAGCAAAACACATTAAAGAATTAGGAATAAGTAATGCAGTCGTATATACTGATTCGTTAAGCGTCGTGAAAACTTTGAAAACTACCAGAAAGTACAAAAACCCAGTCATTGTCTCACTATACTCCCTCCTGTGTGACATTTACAGTTCCAGACAGCATGTAGTTGTATGCTGGGTGCCAGGGCACCGTGAAATCGAGGGAAACGAACAGGCAGATGCGCTTGCAACATCAGTCCATGCAAACGCTCCCCAATCATCTATAGCTGTTCCCGCAATCGACTTGAAACCTTTCCTGAGGAAAAAGCTGAGAGATTACTGGCAGCGTACATGGGACCGACAACTGCATAATAAATTACATGTCATCAAGCCCTACCTCGGTGACTGGCCATCCACATCAAGAACACGCCGCACAGATGTAACACTCTGTCGGCTACGTATCGGTCACACACATAGCACACACGCACACCTTTTGTCCGGTGGTGATCCGCCCAAGTGTGAGGGATGTGGAGAACCACTTACGGTGCTTCACGTCCTCATTCAGTGCAAAGAATTAGACGCTTGAGAAAGAAGCACTTTCTAATACCCTACCGACAGCAATTTCCACTGCATCCTTCCATGTTCGTCGGTAGGGATCCGCTTTTTAAATATGATTCATTGCTCGCGTTTATCAACGACGTGCGTAGTTTCATGTGATATACCGAGGAAATCCACAGCGCGACCTCTGAGTAGAGGTCGCTGCTGCGGTAGCTACACGCAAAAAGCACCTGCCTCGCGGCCCTTGGAATCAAGGGCGGTGACGAGGCACTCGTGCTTATGCCATATATCTACACCATAGCTCTATCACCACGAGCATTGCCATCCATTCCCGCTGCACACATTTCACGTCATCCCCATGATTTTAATCTTTATATGTTTTAACCGCCAAAGCGTGCGGAATTTTAGGCCCGTATACAGCCACGTAACACTATCATAGCTCACATCCTTTACATATCGTAAATCACGGGTCATTGCTACTTTTTCACCACTGTTCATGGCGCTCTTTGGCCAAGAATGGCCCTTGCGCCAATAAAACACACATATCAATCAATCAATCACGCTAAACTTAAAGATGTGCCCACAAACTGGCCACAGGGTCAGGGCGAGAGCAAGCCAGGCAAGCATACTTCACGAAGGAATGAATCCTGCAGCACAGGAACAAGTGGCTATACCATTAGAAAACAAGTCAATGTGAATGCTTACAATGGTGCTTGTTGTAAGTGCTGGGTATTTCTCCACCACATCGGCCACACTTGGAAGTTCTCTTGAAATCCATAACCTACGTTCTGCGTAGGTTCTGGACATGGAGTCCATGAGGTATTCATAGTTTGGGCTGGCTTTCAGAATTTCTTTTTGCATTCCAGCAATGTGAGCTGCAATGCCCTCTTCGTCCTCAGCATCATCGAGGTTCAAAACCTAGAAAATGAGCAAACTCATTACCTATGTAAAAGCGATGCTGTGGTGCAGAGAAGCACAGTGCAAGGATGTTTGCATGCGCTAGTGGGAACATGTAATGCTTTACTTTATTAGTTATTTATAGATGGGCTTAGATGTGCAAAATAACATGAGGACCAAGACACGCTTAACACACTCAACTGCGGCATTAGCTTGCACCTTGACACCTGGCATGCACACACTAGCAGGAAAGCAGACATTAGGGGTTTTTTCTTGCATAAACCACTCAACAGGCCCAGAATCAATATCTCTTTCTCATTGAAGCTGTTACAAATTCGTGTTTTTTGTAACCCAAGGTGACACATGAACTTGCATCCCAGAGATAATTTTAAGTAGTAGCCACCGATCACAAAGCCGTGGGTGCCAGGTTCAATAGCAGGAGCGGCTTCTGTGATGACATGTCTGATGTCATGCTTTCACGCTGCTGCGCATAGTTGGAAGCTTTCTTCGTTTGCAGCTCTGACCATCAATGAACAGACAGCAGTTAGCCCTCCTCTGTCTCTTCTGTGCTTTCATCATATTTCAAGCTGTGTGCCAGGATTAAGATGTTCAGCAAGCATAGGCACCAACTAGCCAAGCAACAAATTCTTCAAGCCACAAGCACAACATGGCTGCCATGTCATGGCAGCATCTCTTGACAATGATCCAAGTAATAAAGAAGTTTCACTAACTTTTCACTTCCACTCTGCTAGTTTTATTAATGTCTAGTGCTTGCTGACTTTACTCACTATAAATGCAAAGGAGAGAAAATTCCATGCCTATAATATGTTGTGAGCTCACTTTCTAGATGTGATTCCGAATTTTAGGCTCATTTTGGGCAAGAAACTGTAGCACTCCTTTCGGGATAAAAAAGGGTGGTGATGGCATAGGTGGCATCCTTCTACCCGCTTGGCAGTGGGCAATTTGGATAGTGCTGTGTGTGACCCCTCAGACGTTATTTTCTTTTGATTTAAACAGGCATGAAACCAGTGCCAAGAAGTCTCTGGAATGGTACCTTAACAATACACACTGACTCAATATTTGCCTTTTGTCCCTTTCAAGGTACCCAATGGACAATATAGAGATGTGTACATACAGCAGTGGGCCTTGATATCGTAAGAGGCAGCGTATTTTGAGTGCTGGTTCTTGGTCTCTTAGCTGGCGCAGCAGTGCTTTCAATTCCACTGGCCTTCCTCAGTTTCGCTCTTTCGTACTTGCCCTTGAACGTGAGGCCCTCGCTCCATGAATCCTGCAATTTTGTATTGCCATCAGTCGAAACAGTCAAAAACATTCCTGCACACTACAAAGCCTAGCTTTCAAGTATAAAGTTTGGTTGTGTTGTCTGACAGCACATACGTACAAGAAGGTTGGCAACACAAATAGAACTCACTCAGACTCATCAAAAAATATTTATATGTATACCTCTTAGGGCTCACTCGCACTCAAATTCACGAATGCTCTCAACTATGTCCATTCATACTGAGACTCCGTAAAATTATGCTTCTCCACGCTCACTTGTGTTCACAGATTTACTGAAATCCTCTAGAACAGGGTTCACCCGGACTATATTAACCAAAATCCTGCTCTAGCAAGCTCACTTAACATTGCCAATATTCTGCCGAGCCAGGCTCACTCGAACTCATCAGAATCCTGCTTAGCTAAGCTCACTCAAACTCGCTCACAAAAGCTTTGCTCTGCTACAGTTGTGGGTTGGTTCGAGTCTGAGTGAGTCGACTCGTGCATGAGCGGGTATGTCTATGGTTCAACTCAATGGTGCAGCCAGAAATATTTTCGGCACTGTTACACTCCATCGGTAAAAAAAGTAAAAAGAACGAGGGCCTGTTTCCAAACAATATCTAATCATTTTTATGCTTTAATAGTAAAGCAATAGATTTAATTGTCTCGTTCAATTTGATATTTCCTTTAAATAAGAAGGTAAGAAGAGGGAGAGATAGAGGGGGGGGGGGGTGCAACACTGAGAAAATTTCAAGGTGGCTCTAACAATAAAACACCCCTTGCCTGCTTCAACCACAAAAACACAATGAACTTCACTTACCCCTATGTAACACTATCAATTTCTTGAAAGCAAGCGGCTTTTTAGATAAACTTTAGAGATACTGGTTATAATAGAACACCTTGTGTTTGGCGCAGCTTAGCCTGAGTTGCTCTTGCGCCATTAAACCCAATATAACTAACTAACCTTATATACCCCTTAATATGTTATGAATGCCAACTGCATTAAATTACAAGTAAGAAGAAGGGTGCCTGCTTACATATCCAGTTCCGGTGGAGTCTGCCAAATTGGGGAACTTCGCAATGAGGGCTCTCGCAGCCTCTTCATAAAGCTTCCCAGGGTACCTAGTAAATTTGCATTGATAGGAAATAAAACTTTACGTCACTATATCTTTTGACTGGTGAAAAAGGATGACACCCGCTCAACTTTCTGATTCCAGTTCTGTTCCACTCATCATTGAATGCTTATGATGCAGTAATGACCATAAACTTGAGCAGATGACTCTAAGTTTTTAAGTTACTAGGTGTGAGCTACAATTATGGACTCATTACTTGCATTTTCGTGAGTGTTGTCTAGTTTACTCAAGAAAGACATGCAGACACTACTGAAAGAATATATGAGTTGCATTGTATTGCATTCTCAAGCAGAAGCCGTAGAACTCAACTTTGAGTGGGCAGAAGACAGGGCACGTTTAGTCATCGCGTACTATTGGTTACCCCAAAACAAGACCTTTATCGTTAAGTTAGGAAGGGGGAGGCCTCTTGAAGTGACATGACCACAATGGGGAACGTACACCCAAGCACGAAGTTCTTTTTCTTTCAAGGCTAGCTTGCTGCAACACTTACATTTGTATGAGCACAAGTCATTATACATCCACTGAAGAACTCTGCGGCGATTTGTGAAGTAGTGTCCCTGCAGATCTCTTCAATGCTGAGTTGACATCGAGAGGTATGTTTGGTAGCATATAAACTGTTCGTGCATTCTCAAAGACTGACGATGGTGCCGCTTCTTCAACGTTCAGCACATCAACAATCCTGCACAAAAATGAAAGATTAATAAGTGTGCATTGCATAAGCAGATGTCTGCCTGTTTGTCGTGATGCTCAGGTGGAGTTAGCCTCGAGTACAAATTGAACTTGCCACACAGGCTTGACTGCTATGCATGAAATCAAGGGCTTAGCAAGTCACAGAAGTCATAGATTTATACTCAGCAAGGCCAAAGTACAAACACTGCACAAGGGCCTCTGTCAAGCATCAATATGAGAGCAAATAAATGGAATGGGAGTGGCTACTGTATCTGGTAAAGCCAGGCAACCGTGCAAAACTTACGGTCAATATCTGTGATCAGCACAGAGCACTATGAACCTCTACAAGCCAGCAAGGATTGTGCAGGTCTCACATATTAACAGATTAGAAGCCATACAGGGATAAGGCACACAACGCTACACTATCATGACATTTAAGTGGCAAAACACAGTGCATGAGTATGAAGGTTGCAGCGAGAGATAGACGAGAAGACGTGACGGCGGCCGATGTGGCCATGCCGTAATCTCGCCACTTTATTCGGTAGGCGAACGACCCTAGCAAAGTGGCGGCGGCTGCAGGCGTCCAGACCGCCAGGAGTGACAGCTTGTTCTCTTGACTGGCGCCTCGAGCTCCGAGTATAAGCTGTGCGAGAAGTGTGGCGCGTAGCGCGTAGGTGGTAAAATGATGATGATGATGACTGTGAGGGATGATGATGCCGCTACAAAGGTAAATGAGCTAAACACAAGCACTGCTCAATAAATATCTAGCAGCAATGGCAGAACAAGGGAGAAAACAGGCGGATGACTGAAACCATGATTACCTAATGACAAAGGGAGTGATCTCGCAAAAAATGCAAGAACTAATGACTGTAGCTTGAAGCAGCGTGGAACAAAATGAAGACAAGAATATAGAACGAATGAAAGGAGCACAACGGCACTCATGCTGTTCAAGTTATTTGCAAGATGGAGCAACTCGCACAAACCAACACGTTGTTGCTAATGGGTGCAGTGACATTTGCAGGGTTATTGATATGGGCTATGCAGAACCACAAGCTCATGATGAAATTGCTCGCAAGATTCATCACCTCTGGTCGACTAAGACACCACAAGATATAAAAAGTTTGTTTAAGGTTTAGATTACCCAAAAGTGAGGCCAGAATTGAAAAAAAGGAACATACCATGCAAGAAAACAAGAAAAGTAGGTAGAAAGCATGCACATTAGCATTCTTGAAGCTCAATAACACCTGCAACTAGCACCAGTTGTGGACCGTCCACGGCTGCCAACCAAAAAGTGACTCAAGGCAATTGATGTTCACATCTACTGGTGCAACTTATGTTCACAACAGGGTGCACTAACAAATGACATGGCATTGCACTACCTTTCCCTTAGAAGCCTAGTCTGTCAGAGAGCCTTCTCATGCACGAGAATCCTCGGAAGTTCTGAGACTATACCAGTCACCGCATCGAGTGAAGTGGGAACTGCTCATGTTGCAATTGCCTCGCTGATGTCTTGTTCCTGTGCTTATAAATAAGCTAATATTCTGTTCCTGTGCATCTGATTGGTTCAAGGTTCGGTCAAAGGTTCAAATTGGTTGAAGGGTTCGAATATATATTGCAGTACTGGGAGTTGCTAGAAAAAACATGCACTTGACAAAACCTACCGGTACTGCACAGTCTCCTTGGAGGACTTTGCTTTGTCTAGGATGACAACTAGTCGTCTAATGTCAACGTACATTTCAAAGTCTTGTCATAGACCTGGTGGAAACATTTCAAACCTTTAAATTAGTGAACACTGCGACATACACACACTTGCAGAAATGAAATGCATGCTCTGTTGGTATTCAAGGGAAATCATAACCTGATGCCTGTACCCCCCCCCCTTTTTCCCTCTACACATAATAAAAAAATCAACCAAAAAGGCTGTGATGCCAACACTGAATGACTTATGCCCAGTGAAACATGGATTTTTACTTACATTTTACTACAGTTTTAACTTGCAAGGCTATGTGCAGAAACTATAAACCAGGTGCTTTCCAAAGCTGATATGAATGTGACTAGAAAAAAAAAGCTTTCCTTTCTTTGAAGTTCATCAAGGTTGTCACTGCTGTGTCATAAGCGCCGATTAGGCATTTTCTAGGGGTGTGTTAGAAACTTGTGGATAGGTGGTTGAATATTTCTCCTGTCGATCTTTCTATTGGATATATCTGCAGTGTTCATGAACGCAAATACTTCTTGGTTTTTCAAGTCTCCAACAGTGTGATAATTTTGATTTCTAATTGCCAGAGTTCACATAATAAATTTGATTTTGTGTAGGGGAAATCATCTATGCTACCATACTCTTCCAGCTCAATTGCAATTCACTTTCTATGTCTTGAGTATGCCAATAAGTTACCTTTGTTTATAATGGTGCTATTATGCTTTTGATAGAGAATGCTCCACATTGTGCAGTTGTATTCAATTGTGTACAGTTGTATTCAATTTTTATAACACGATTTGATTAATTCTAAAACTTGCCGTTCGCTCATGCCCATTTCGTTTAGTGGGCTGTTTTGGTCTGGCTGGCACAGACCTGCCTACTTGTGTGCTGCTCTTTCAGCTTCATAACTCGCAGCATTTCATGTTACAAAGCTGTTCAAGATGGTATTGTTGCAGACAGACTGAAGTTTAAGGGAAGTAAATGCACATGTACACATTACTAGATGCTCATTTAGGGCTTTTGCTGGCGATACTCAAAGTTTTAGTTAGTATACAGAAAACAATTAATTCAAGGTTTTACGTAATGAGATTTCACCAGATTTACTATACAAAATATATGTTCAAAATAGTAAGAAGCACCTAGTTATTTCCATGCAATAAGCATGCCATTACATTTTTGCATGCGGTGGAGCTCACTCGTGCACTTTCCTTTTCTATTCACACAAATACACAAAAAAGCAGTATGTGCATTTCTTTTTCAGCATCATTCTGTGTGTATTTCTTCTGCATGTGAACTAAGCTGCTTACATGTGCGTCTGACATATGTGCTTATGATTTATGTATTCAGATGCCACGGAGAACACCTCAAGGCGCATCCAAGCAACGTCCCGGAGGCACAGCGCCGCCGGAATCTTAACCGCCATTTGGTGGACCAGCTTAAAGTCCTTAAGGAATGATTCCAGTGTGAGGCTTTCAAAACGGCATGAATATTAATTTATTCATTATAAAGTTTTCATTTTTAAATTCCTGTTGTTGCACATTGTTTTGCACCACCTTTCCGTGGGTGAGATACAACTCGTGAAGTGATGGTGCAAGGTCACCTCATTTGAACAGTCAACATTGAGGTATGCAAATTGACACAGCTAGAATGTGCTATATAAAACAAGTTTTAGTCCTTGCAGCGGGGCTGGTTTTGAAAAGCATGTAAATATTTTCCTTATGCGAAGAATAATTTATTGAATTTTGCCAAAAGCTAAATTTTATGCTGTCCTAAGCACTAAGAGTGTTAGTCGGTGTTTTTGGTCCATTACGTAAAACATTCCTTGCAGTATGACTGCAGCTTATGATGTCCATCATATATTTCAGTAGCTTAACACATTCATTTCTTCTAAAAGCCTATTTGTTTGCACATCATGACTGTGTCTAAGATACCAATGGTGTTTCAGCGTCTGCTACTTTAAGAAAAATATTCAGACGATTTCTAAACAATAGAGCTTTACACACAACGTGAATGACCATTCAGTTGCCTCATTATGTTGCTTTCCACCAGATCCAGGACGTCCATCCGGTTTCCGCATAATGCAGCAGATATCCGCATGATTTCCGCATTATACGGCTTTCCGTGAGGTCCGCATGATACGGCTTTCCTTAATCTGGGGATATCCGCATGATTTCCGCACAATACGGCATTCCGTTAAATGCGGCTATCCGTATAATTTCCGCATGATACGGCTTTCCGTAGTCCAAAAATTCCGTATGTGCGAATTCGCATATACGGATCATTTCAGTAGGGCTATATAGCTAGATTTTTGGATCCACACCTGGTTTGCTGTTCTCTTGACATAGGGAAAGCACTAGTCACATTCTTGCAGCCTGAGCATGGTCTTGTGCTACAGTCATGGCACCGGTATGAGTTTCAAGGATGCAGTACTAAGAGTTCACACCTGTTCAGCCACAGTAGTCATTTGCAGTGATGCATGCATGAAGGCAAGCTACATAGAGACTTGAGGCCCGATTGTTTGCATCATTATCAGGTGTATGTATGTTATTTGGGCAGAGTCCTGAAGATCACAGCTGCCGACACAGCTGGGATTGTAGATACGGCATTGAGTCATTCTGATGGGACCCTCGTGTAATACCGACAAGCACCTTTGTCTTTATTTCTGCAGTGCTGCAAACAGCTGGGATGCCATTGTCGCAACCCTTATGGTGCATTCGACTTTTTCAGATTATCATTTCAGTAGGCAGAACTCTTTAGCTGTTTCATTGCCGTTATTATAGCAGGGATTCTTGAGCACCCTGTTCTATTATATGATTTTCCAAATAACACTGGTTAGTCTGTGGACCTGAATATTTCAATGTACCGAGAAGCTTAAAGGGGTACTGTACATAAATTGGAAGAACTGATGAAACCATCAAAATTCTACGTGGAAGACATGACTGCTTCGATAAACTGTTTATTTCACATATTCCTGAACAATCCGCTGCATTTTTGGTGGATTGTCGGAGCGTGGCAGCTGCACATGAGCCACCTCATTTTTCACCCTACTCTCCACCTTCCACAAAAGCACAGTTTTATCCCAACCAGGATCCTTGCTCTCTGCCGGTGCTGTTTGTAGTGATCCTGGGAACCGGTGGGAGCTGAGTGGGTCGGGAGATTCGTGGTTGTGAAATCATGGTCGTGTCTATTGGTTTCACCAGGCAGTCTTTCAATCTGGCTGAAAATTTTGGTCTGTATCTCTTTAAAACTTCAGCTCTACTGCTAATATCTGTATGGTTTCGTTTCATCCCTAGACCCAACTGACCTTGTGGAGCAGCCACTGCTAACTGGCCAAGAAACTGGTGCTATGAGCCAGCTGGTGTCTCTGAACTGCCTTCCAGCCGCTATGCGGAAGGCTTTAGAAGCGCCCATACCCCTTCCTTCAAGGGAATGGAGATAGCTTGCGAAGATTATAGGGATGCAGTTGTCGGAAAAGTCGTGCAGGCCACGAAGGGAACAAATACGGAGTGCATCTGCGCAAGTTGTGGCAGCATATCCGCTTTCTTTAGAAGATCGTGGTATCAATGGTCAGCTGCTGGGCAGGGGCTACGATTCCTTTTCGACAGTTGGAAAACCGAATTGAGAACACGAGCCGAGGAAAGCGCTCAGCTTCACCCACAAAGAGGGCAAACAGCAAAGAAAGTGGGCATATGGGTGCGCAAACTGGCAGCCAGTTAGATTATTCGAACCGCCTAATGACTCAGCTGAAAAAGTTGAATTCCTAAAACGGGAAGGCAGGAAAGGGGCTCGGGACATAAATGTACCCCTTTCATTGGAGCATATGAAGGACTTGCACGTAGAGCAGAGGAACTTCATCAACAAGGACCCCCTGCAGCATATATCTGAGGTTCAAGAAGAGTGGCCCTTGCTGTTTGTGAAACCCTTTTTCTACCAGCATGCCAACGAACTTCTGGGGAAGAATGTAAAGGTGAGATGTTATCTTAGTTGTTGCAAGAAAGGACCATTTGTTTACGTCACAATCGAATATCACAATGCAAGATTATGTGTGTGCTTTGTATATTATGGACTTTCTACGGTGCTTGGTAGCATTGGTAATTCAAGAAAATGCAATCACTGTACACTATTTTACCCATAAAGAACAAACCCTGCCCTAACAGATACTGTTGAAATTCAATGTCAGAGTGCAGTAAGGTTAAGGACGCAACCACGTAGATGAAAAAAGGGGACAGGATAGAGCGTCACTTGCAACTGATTTTATTAAAAAAAGGCTCCTTTTTATATACATGCAGACGTTTGCACAAGACAATGGCATACACTACACGCTTATGACATCATGATATTAAAAAATTGCGCTGCTTATTTACGCAGGGTAACAGACGTGCCACTGATGCACACATCTCGTTTCACATTGATAAAATATGCCTCCAAAAGTTCCCATGCCCCAGTGTTGTTGCTCCTTCCGAGTATGTGAATATTTGCAAGGTCCTGCCCACTCAAACACCCCTCCGGCCTAAAGAAAAACACATTCTATGATCAATGAGCACTGCTAAGGAAAGCTCAGCCATATTTTGTAGCTGTGTGTGGCACACAGAGCATAAAAGCAGAACGTACAGTTGGAGATCAGTATATTCACACCACTGCATTCTCCTATACAAAAGCAACAACTATTTGTGAAAATGTTGCTGCTCACTCCGAGCGTGATCAGAGCCAGTTGGGAAATGTCTTAAGTGCACTGCCGCTACTTTTTGGATATGCGCATCAACGGCCATATACACGTGCAGAGAACGCATTATAAAGAGTGCACATTGTTGCTTCTCGGATGTGTTTTGATCACTTGTTAACTTTCCTTTCAGGTATAAACAACGTGCTGAAGTGGCAGTCTGTGGAAATGTCGCTAGCTGGTTTGTGACACGTGTAAATAAATTTTGTGTAAATAAATTCATCCATGTTTTGTTAAAGGTGCATTATTATTCATATGGCATGCTGCAGCAGAGGTGGTGCACGCATGCACAGTACATGAAGACAGCACTAGTGTAGGTTGAAACACTGCTGTCAAACGTACACACATGTGGTGTAGAAAAATTGAGGAGTAACTGAATATGATAAAACACCATACTGTGAGAATTTAAGCAGCTGCATAAACATTCCCATGAAACGTCAGCTTTTCGACAGTATACTGACATTTCAAAGCTGCCCACAATTCAACAAGGCTTGTGTTAATTTTTCACAATCTAAGTTACTTCCAAAACTAAGTTTACTTAATGCTCAGTGAAACAACTCTCCTTCAAACGCTAAAACTTAATCCTTCAGGACACGAAACCTTAATCAAGCATAGAAAAGCCATTAAACGGAACCAACAGTTTACGAGAGCCTCCGTTTTCGTTCACAATAACGGAATAATTCACGGGCAGACCGTTCTACGGCAACCTCCGTTTTTCTCTTTATGAATACCGCAAATGCTGTATTCCTAGTAACAGGGCCATAAGAGTGGTTGCATATGCCAGTCGCGTACTCACCGCTGCTGAGAACTACACGATAACTGAACAGGAGTGCTTGGCTGTGGTTTGGTCGGTGCAGAAATTCCGTCCCTATCTCCACGGCCGTCACTTCACAATTGTTACGGACCACCACGCCTTATGCTGGCTTTCCACTCTGAAGAACTTGTCCGGACGCTTGGGTCGGTGGATTCTACGCCTGCAGGAATATGACTGACATAATTTACAAGCCTGGTAGAAAACATCAAGACGCCGACGCACTTTCTCGCTGCCCGCTTCCTACTACCGAGATCAGCGTTGGCGAGACCTCGGCCATCACTTCTACCCCCGTTCCTACGCTCGCCCAACAGGCAGTCTATTCTCGGACGACGATTCAACATTTCACTCCCACCAGCTGTCCGATCCATACTGCAGGCGTATTATGGACCAACTTTCGGGAGCCTCCCATCCACCTAACGCGCGACTTCGTCGGCAACTCCTGCAATTAAGCTGGGAAATGGCGTTCTCTACCGCCACATTTACCATCCTGACGGTCAACGCTGGGTTCCTCTGCTACCACGCGCTCTTCGACTACATGTGCTTAAAGCCTTCCACGATGACTTGACTGCTGGCCATCTTGGTTTTCGAAAAACTCTGGACCGCATTCGATGTCGTTTCTACTGGCCTGGCCTTTCTACTAGCGTAGCGCGGTACGTCGGTTCCTGCTTCCCATGCCTGCGCCGTAAACTCCAGACATCTGCACCTACCGGGCCTCTACAGCCTATTCCGTGCCCCCAAATGCCATTCGAGGTTGTAGGTGTCGACCTTTACGGGCCTCTTCCCGTCACATCTACAGGCAAACGATGGATAGTGACCGCCGTAGACCACTTGACGCGCTACGCTGAGACAACCTCTGTGATTACTGGCTCGGCTGCGGAAGTTGCGGACTTCGTTCTTCACGCCATAATACTGCGTCATGGGGCTCTCGTATACTGCTTAGCGACCGTGGAAGGGTGTTCCTGTCACAAATGTAAATGAAGTACTGCGCGCTTTCGGAACTACTCACAAGACAGCTTCAAGCTACCACCCTCAGACCAATGGTCTCACCGAGAGATTTCATCGTACTCTTGCTGACATGATAGCTGTCTACATCCAACCAGACCACAAAAACTGGGATACCCTGCTACCATTCCTCACTTTCGCCTACAACACGGCCGTTCAGCGCACAACGGCTACTCGCCATTCTACCTTCGTTTACGGACGTCCCCCTGCGTACCTTTCCTCGTGTTTCCCTCTTCAAGAGCCATGTTAACTCACCTCAGTCTCCCAGTGAAGACTACATTTCCTGACTGGCCCAGTCCCCGCATCATGCTCGCATCAACCCAGAAAGCGAGCCACCAAGAGCGGAAAGATCATTTACGTACGCATCCCATCGCGTGTATCGTTCCGACCTGGTGACGAGGTACCTGCTTTTCGACTCTTATTCGTACACCTGGTCTCTGTGACAAATTTCAACCACGCTTCATCGGGCCGTACATAGTTTTGGAACAGACTTCGCCTGTTAATTATCGTGTTACACCACTCGTCATCACCACAGACGCCGTTACGCAGCACAGAGATTGTACACGTTGCTCGCATGAAACCCTTCACGCGACGCTCCTCGTCACCTTGACTTGCAGGGGCCAGGATGTGCTTACACGTGGGGGAAATTAGTGTGGGCACTAGTTATGTGCTTCTTTCCTCATCTGTGCATTATCATAATCATCATCATCCGTTTGTCTCCTGTCCTCATCGTCACCGTGTGTCATTGTCATCATCATCGAGTGTGTGCGCGCTCGGCCCCCTTCTCTTCCGAGGCCTTGAGCTGAATAAACGTCGCGTCAACCAAAGACGTCATAATATCTACAAATAGTTCAAGTTTCATTGCTCTAGGATGAATATTAAAAAAAGTCTTCGACCCGCCTCTCCCCTTAAGCCAAGAGAAAATGCTGTGATAAATGACTAGATGCAAAAATGATGCGCATGCTTAAGTTCGTATATTTCCCAGTTGGAGGTAGTCCAATGTGTCATGCCAAAAGTGAATTTTGCCTTTTCATTTTGCAGGCATGAGGCCCTTCCGAATACTGCCTTTCAAAACCCGTCATTTGCCTGTAACACTTAAGAACAGAAAACATATTCTGAGACGACTACTTTTGAGATATCAAAAGGATGTCTCTTTAAAGGGGCGCAGCAACACTTTTCCAAGTAGGAATGGAATGGCTTTGCTAAAGCAGCTTATTGCCTCACAAATCGACCGCCGCGGTTTTTTCAGAATCCATCCAGTACGAGCGGAGTTGCAAACATTTGTCGCACACTGTAATTGCTCTCTCGTCCCAGCGAAAGCTTCTAGAAGCTAAGCAGGGAGAGATGGGACACTGGGAGAGGGTACATCATGCGTGCCTTTTCTTCTAGTGCAAGTTTTTTTTTTCTCGAAACGCAACATACTTTCAGTGCGATTGCGCACATGCAAACCGTGGTGGCCACTCGCAGTGGCCGCAGTAACTGGCGAGCAGGCTTGTACAAATCAGCCAATCGCATGTAACTTGAGTCACTAGTGCATGAATTTATGGCGGAGTTCAAACCGGTGGTGGTGGTGGTGTACGGCGCGACCACCCTTACTGCGCATGCGCAAACCCTCTCCACACACATCCTCTCCACTTCCCCTCCCGTCGTCCTCACCACTTCCCCTCTCCACTCCCCCTCTGAAACGCAGCTCGACATGCCGAGACACTGCTTCGCATCGCCTCATGGTCCCCTTTAGCGGGAAATGGTGTGATTTTCAACAAGTAGCATCATTTGTCAAAAGAGGAAGCTATTTCTAGCTGAAATTTCAGGCCGCGTGCTGCGCTTAATATTTGGCGCACATGTTCTCTGGAGCCTCGACTACCGATCAGCGGCGTTTTCTTAGCATGCTTGAAAAGTGCTGCAAGGCTCCTTTAAGTGCATGTTGATTTACTGGTTGAAGTGAACTAGCAAAATATGTTACTCAAAGCGACTGCTCGAGGTGACTACTATTAACGTAATAACGTATTAACGACATGTATCGCAAATCTGCAAAATAAATTATCTTGGTTTCCTAAATGTTTCTGGCACCCTGCAGCAGAAAAGCATAGAGCTGTTGGCGACGTGCAGAGGCGGAGGAAGGTTTTACTGGAGAAAAAGTGGGTCACATTCATTTCATTATCCTCCAAAGGGTCAATTCATGGTATTTATTTCATTCTAGAGTCTTTGACCATTAGGTTCTTCCAAAAAAAGCATCGTGTCCACAAATTTAATAATGAAAAATTTCATCGCTGTTGAATCATAATTGATACCTACCTATTCCTCTCTTTTTTTCCTATTCACAGGGACAAAGGGGGGGGGGGCTATTATAACTTGATAGCATTTGTGGCATACCGATTGCATTTTTGTTGTTTCTAGAGGGATCACACTGCAATACAAGGAGGCGACACAACAAAGAGAAAACCTCACGAATACTTCGCACCATCCTTGCACCAGCAGTGGCTACAGAGTTCAGTTGGTTTGGGGCCAAAGGCAAGAAAAAGTTTGTGGACACAAACATCTGCAAGCTGATGTGCAGTAAGTTGAATTTATAACTGCGAGACAATGCTTTCAAAACAGTAATTTAAACTACTATTTAATAAAAACCATTCTTCATGACATGTGTAAAAGCGTGTTGCTATTTGCAAGAATTTCCTATGGCTATTGATCATGTATGAGCTTGAATACATAAATATCCTTTATTTTTGTAGTGTATTGATTGCAACATTAAGTAACTGCGAGCTTATGCCCACAACACTGCAGTGAAGATCAAGCAATCATAGTAAAATATTACCGTCATAACACTTGTAGTTACCTTCACATGTATTCTGCAAGAACTTCCCTGGTACAAAAAGTCACAGATTTAAAGGGGTCATGAACCACTTTTCCAAGTAATGATCTAATGGCCTCAGTATCGGAGTGTACTGCCTCCCGAATCGATTGCCGCAAAAATTTCTCGAATCCGTCAAGAATCAGCGGAGTTACGGGGGTTTGGCGCACGCTCCCAGCGCTTTCTCTCTTTCTCGTGCCGACGAGCGCACTGGAAGCTAGACAGGGAGGGATGGCATGGGGGAAAGAAGTTACGCCAGCGCGCGTCATGAAACGCGATCGCTTCCTGCTGTGATTCGCTTGCGCGAGTGCGGCTACCGTGTTGAGGAGTGCGGCGCCGGCAAGTGGCGGCACCCCGCGGCAAGAAGCGCATCTGATCCGAACGCCGCTCTCGATTTACGTCGGCTATCGGCCAATAAGCATGCTATGTCTCTTGCGACGTACAGCGGACAGACGCCCCGCCCACCGACGAGAGTGAGAACCGGCCTCTGTTTGAAAAGAGGGTGCCTGGGGAAACGGCAACTTCGCGCTCCGCTTGTGGCCATTACGCGGCGCGCACGACTGTAATATTTGGCAGAGCAGTTCATAGCCGTGTCAGCTTTCCGCAGGATGTGTTTTTTCAATCAGCCCAAGGGGTGCTTCATGACCCCTTTAAAGAGTATTTTTCCGATTTTGAACAATTTGTCATCTGTCATCTTGACTCCACAGCCAATTATCATGAGGGGTACTGTAATGTACGCTTGTAGGCATTTTGATTTACATTGTGATCATTCTCAGCACAATGCTCTTCGCACAAACATTTCGCATGGCACTACCATAGGCGCACATCTGCCATGACCTCTAACGTGGCATGTGACCCAAATGCTTAGTGCGCTAAGCTGTCACTTTGCTGTGCTGAAACAACTATCCAGGCTTGATTCCCTGTCATGCCAGAAGCGTTTCATTAGGGGTGAAAATGAAGATTGTTGTACTTGCCTTAACAGCATGTGAAAGAAATTTATGCATTTGAAATTATCCCGAGTTTATAAATTCCGCTTGCCTTTATACAGTTCGACACATAATACCGAAGTAATAAACTAAGCAAAAATATATGCATATGTAGGCATTGGGCATTAGGTTAGTTTGGGACAATATTTCTTGTTAGGAAGCTCAAGCGCTTAGGGTGTCACTCAGAACTACATGTCTAGTGGTGCAGTGTTGACGCCTCCACCTTTATTCGGTGCCCTTGCAATATATCTTTTTGTTACTGTATACTACTAATAAATTTTCTTGCCTTTTTTTCTATTTGCAGCCACCCTAAGAGACAAGCAGGTGTCTACCCAGGTGGCGGTTACAATAAAAGAAATTGAAAAGTCGGCAATGTCATGGTTTAGACATGTTGCAGAGAGGGCAGCTGCCTTGCAGAAGATGATGGAGGCCGAGAATAGCTTCGAAGTTAGTGCACTTTCCTAAACAGATGCCTTTTCAAGTGCGAATAACTAGCAAAAGCTTTTTAGCTTGACAGTTGGGCAACAATCTCTCTACCGATGCGCATTATAGTGCCGCGAGTCTTATATTTCATGGGTTGAAGCTTCACCCACAAAGACTGTGGGCAACGCGCTGCGCAGGCCTCGCCGTGATGTGTAGGAAGCTTCGCGATTGTTTTGGAACAATCTGTTAAGATTGCACGCCGCACGAGAATGTTCCAGCTTTGTCGAGAGATAACGCCGCCAACAGCGATATCGCTGGAAAGTTCGATAGCGCCTGTATAAAGCCGACGCGCTTGACTGCTAGTCAGTTGATCGACGGTCGACGCTCTGTCCGCCGCTATCAGCGTATTGCTGTAGTTTGACTTTCAGTTTCCCGGCCACAAGTTCGGCAAATAAACAGTTTCATCTCGGACGTGCTGACTGCTGTCTTCGTCGACGTCACGACCACGTGACAATAGTGTTGGATGCCTCTTGTTTTATGTAAGTACGGTTCTGCATTTCTATAGGTGATTGACAGTTTTAATTTTGTTCATACTGTTATATAACAGCCACTTCTCACCTAACCATTTTTTTATGGAACATAGTTATAATTATGGTATAGAATAATCGTTGCAGTATCTGCATATTCATTATAGCATTGTGAATAGCTGTAGTGAATGTGTTTCATTAGCGGCATGGCTGTATTTACGCACCATGTAGCAGTGTGCTTTTTGACATGCTGGTACACAATCTATACGTTAATGCGCTTACTTCCCTGCTAATTTAAAATGGGACTGCTCAAAGTGGTCTGGTTTTGCTTTCTGCATTAACGCATGTCGGATTCAGTCTTTTCCAAAAGACGCGTTATGATCATGCTGACGGATAGGGGGAAGTTTGTCACCACCCAGGACCTGTCTAAAATGCAAAGCAAAGCAAAGCTCACCATGCGGAGGGACAGAGGAGCTGTCGGAAGATCAAAGCCTCACTACTAATATATTAATGTTACAATAAAAGGAAAGTTGCGAAGTTTTACACGTCCTCATTCATTTGCATGCAAAAAGCCACCATGTGCCTCGAACGTGCACTGCTAATAACGTCATTTTAGGGCCTAAGCCTGGGATGTAAGGTCCGTCGTGCACCTTGATGAAATCCCAAAAAGGTCAACTTGGACCTTCATGAGACATCTATCGGCGTTTCACTTGGGAGGTCTTCTGGATTTGTGCGGTACATTGAGATCACATACCTCGGGTTTCCTTGACATCCCTTCAGTGTCATCCACTGATGATCATTAGGATGTGTATGCTTTGGGACGACAACGCCAGCGCAGTCAGTTAGGCCAGCGTCGAGGACACGGTCACTGGGAAGAGCTGCCTCGAGGGAGGTCAAGGCGACTGGAAGACCGCCCCGCGGCGGGCAGAGGGTCACAAGGAGAGAGGAAACTCAGCCTCAAGGGGAAGACCGGGCCGGCAGCCAGTGCCGCGGCACGAAGCGCTTGGTGGAACAAGAAAGGAGACTCTCGCGTGCGCTGATCCCGTCATGAAAAACAGCAGTACACTGTGATACAACGGTTTGCACCCACACTCTTGGCATCATCAGAGCATCATCAGAGCACTCGTGGCATCAGAGTTGCCCCATCAGAGCAGTCTCAAGTTTTTAGACCTCTGCCTCACGTTTCAAGAGCTCAGTGTGTTGGATGTACGACCGCGTAGCCAGAAACCATTGCTGCCCTTTAGGTCCGCCCCACCAATTGGTTAAGACAGCCATAATCGGCTCCTGTGTGAACAATGCGCTCAGTAAGACGTGCAAGCACGTATGGACGAAGCTTCAACGCGCAGGTGTCTCGCCTAACGTCAGCCGGTTACCCGCAGGATATGATTGTCGCTGTGGCTGATGCTATTCGGAGGACGCAGAAGAAAGCTGCGGCTGCTTCACCTGAAGACAATCAGGGTGACAATCAGGAGACCACGCGGCCTAGAAAGATGGCGGTGATTCCTTACCTGCACGGGCATCTCGCATAATCTTAAGGAGTGGTGCAAAAGCCGGCGTACAGGTGGTCATGTCTGCGCCTGAAAAAACTGTCGAAACTATGCATTGCCACAAGCCCATTATACCCAAAAAGGAAAAAAAAGGAAAACACCGAAACAAGTATGTTGACTGCACGAAGGAAGTCGTGGTATAAGTTGCCACTATCGTGTGGACGACCCTACATTGGGCAAACAGGTCTGTGTCTAAACCACCGCCTGCGTGAGCATGCGAACAGCGTGAAAGGGGGCAGGGATGGAAATTTGGCCATTCATTGCGAAGAAAGGAGACGACCACGACGGCGCGCGCGGCCGGGAGGCCCAGCAGCCGACAAGCGACAAGTACCCCAGCGGCTCACTCGAGCGGGAACAGGCTGAGAAGGCGTCAGGAGGAGAAGACGCGCCCAAAACACACCAAATTGTATTCTAGCCGGCAGCAAACCGCTGCCCGAGTCGCGCCGCAAATGGCGGTGCATCGCAGCAGCGCGGCCGGGAGGGGGGCTCAACATGGCGAAGCGGGAGGGAAACCGAGCCGAGAAGGAAAGATGGCGGCGGCTGTGTTGGAAGCCCAGAAAGCAGCAGCGTCAGACGAGCTTGAGCCCGGAGAGCTCGTTATTGACGAGCGCGCACCGACATCCCCAGACTCTCCGAAGCACACTCAGCAGCACACGTTCTCGATGGCGTCGGCCGAGGGCGGAACAACCGAAGCCGCGACTCCGAGGCCGCCCACGGCTCTCCCAGTCGCTCAGACCCTCGGGTCCGGGCGCTCAGACGCAGACCGACGGGAAGCGCCGTCAACGAAGTGCCAAAAAGGCGCAACGTGCGGCCTGAGAGGCTGCACGTCGGGGAGCGAGCACGAGGAGGCGACGTCAAAGCAACATCCAAGCAAGCAACCGGTGGCACACGACATGGACACAGACAGCGACTTTTTCTGATAGGTGGGTGCATTCCATGCCTTCTATCTAGAAATACAAGTAGGTAAACGAGAGGGGTGGTGGCCACACTCAACCGTCTCGATACTGTAGCCAACATACGTAGCATAGTACCAAAAAGATATAAGCATAGTACCAAATTAGCGATATAAGTGCAGAAACGGGTAACAAATAAAAAACTGAGCTTATTTATTCTCATCGGAAATATATTTATTTACCGCAACGACCAAACAAGCAGAACTGTGGTGGTATGTTGTTGGAAAACAGACGAAAATATAAATCTTTTTGTGTGCCTCTAATTACAGACTTAGAATATTTGTTGTGTTGTAATTAC
>NC_051176.1:73061620-73081994 GCF_013339695.2 Rhipicephalus sanguineus | reverse complement strand
GGGCGTCTGCGCAAGCAGGCGTTTGGTGTGTAGCGACACCACGGACCCGAGCTAACGGGGGGTTCGACCCCTCCCACGCCTAGCCGTGCGTGGCTTTGCCGTGTCCGGGGAAAAGGGGATCCTGGGGTTGAGCCGACGCTGGGTGATTGGACCTTTAAGGCCCCCCGGCAGAGGCAACACACCCCTTTGGCCCCGGCTTCACGTAGACGGCACCCCTGGGCTGACCCACCAGGGAAATCGGCAGTCGCCTTTTCCTGTCTCTCTCTCCCCTCATCTTCGTCTTTCTCTCTCACTTTACATCTTTCCTGTCTACTCTTCTCTTCTATTTACTTCCAGTCTTCCTGGCGGCAAGGGTTACCTTGTGTAGTTACTCAATCTTGGGTAGTTATATTTGGTTATAGCGGCGATGTATGGCTGGCGTCTTCAAGTGTTCTACCTTGAAGCGTCCCCTCGTTGGGCTCGGTGGTGGGTGGTCACCATCGCCGCCGAACTTCAAATTTCTCATATGGATAACCCTTTCCCGCACTCCCTGATCGCCGCCTGAAAAGGTGGCGCACCGATGAGAACTTTTCTTTTCAACAACCCAAACAGATCTTTCCGAAGTACCATGTAGTCCACAGTCAGAATGAAAACAAGGCAGTCCGAGCAATCTCACCTTTTCTTGTGTCCAAAACTCTCACGGAAGCAATCGGCCCAGGTTACAAGGTAACAAAATGGAAGCGGCGATCTCCTCCTCGAACTTCGCGACAAGACACAGTATGACAATCTATCGAAACTCACAGCATTTGGGGACATACCAGTGTCAGTGGGCCCGCACAGGTCGATGAATACGGTGCGCGGTGTGATCTCTGATGACGACCTCCTCGAACTATCCGAAAGTGAACTGCTGGAAGGTTGGCAGGACCAAAACGTAGTCAAAGTACAAGAATACAATAAGGCGAGATGATAAACAGATCCCAACAAAGCACATTATTATTACATTTGGAAATAGCAACCTGCCAGACTCCATTGAAACCGGCTATTGTAAGCTTCGTGTCCGACCATATATTCCGAATCCCCGTCGTTGTTTCAAGTGTCAGCGCTTTGGACATGGGTCGCAAAGCTGCAGAGGGCGCGCCACATGTGCAAAATGTGCATCCAAGGAGCACTTGTCTGAGAGCTGCACCTCTGCAGCTCGTTGTGCGAACTGTGAAGGGGACCACCCAGCCTACTCACGATCATGCCCCTCGTGGAAGAAAGAGAAAGAAATAATAGAACTGAAGGTCAAATTCAACCTATCGTTCAAGAGGCTCGCAAACGTTTCTCCCTCCACAACCAGTCTAGTCCCTCCTACGCCGATGTGTCGCGCCGGGGCGCCGCGCCACATCTTCCAGCGCCCGCAAGAGTCACACGGAGTGTGACTGCGGTCGCGCCATCAGCGCCCCCGGCTGGAGTAGCCTGTGCTGCTCCGCCCCCTCCCAAGAGGGCCAGCAGACTCCCGAGCCTGCCGGACCCAAGGCCGCTGCAAGCGCAGTCAGGCCCGAAGCCGCCGCGAACGTGCCTGCTGTGCAGGCATCATCCACCACCTCGCAAGAGGTGATGGATACAAGCGCCACTCCTCCGGCACCTCAGACGCCGAAGGATCGGCGCAACTCCTTGGAGCGCGCCAAAAAAAGAAAAACACGCATTACGGGGCCTAGAAAGGGCCCTGTAACTTAAGGAAGCACTTTTTGTACACACAGCACCATACCACATACATTAAAATGGACATACAAATTCTACAGTGGAACGTCAGAGGACTGTTGAGAAACTTCGACTATATCCAGGAACTTTTACACAAACACACACCTAAAGTGCTGTGTGTACAAGAAACACACTTAAAATCAAAACACACCAACTTTCTACGCAGTCACATTATTTTCCGAAAGGACCGGGATGACGCCGTGGCGTCATCCGGTGGTGTAGCTGTTATAGTAATCAAGGAGTAGCGTGCACACATTTACCACTCCAATCGTCCCTGGAGGCAGTGGCTGTTCGAGTGGTTCTTCTGAACAACTCGTCACCATTTGCTCTCTTTATATACCTCCGCATCACCCACTGAAATAAAATCATGAATTCCTAGTCCTTGATAGATGAACTTTCCGGAACCGTATCTGGTCCTTGGTGGACTTCAATGCACATAGTGGTCTAGGGGTGACTCTCGCTGCGATGCTCGAGGTCGTCTAATTGAACAGTTCCTCTTCTCTTCCGGCGCATGTCTCTTGAATCAAAAACAGCCAACATATTATAGCCTTGCAACAATACGTAACTCGTCTATAGACCTCAGCATCACATCTCCATCACTTCTGCCCCTACTAACATGGCAGGTTCATTATAATCCCTATGGAAAGTGATCACTTTCCTATAGTTCTGAGCACACCAATACGCTAATGAATGTCCTCCACAGGTTCCCAAATGGCAAATTGACAAAGCCGATTGGGAACAGTTTCGTAAAATGGCTCTCTTAAGTTGGACCGACATGTGTGCTTTAAGCATGGAGGAAGCTGTAGAATACTTTACTGCTTTTTTGATTGATGTAGCAAATAAGTGTATCCCACAAACATCTGGACTGCCCGGGAAAAGACGTGTGCCGTGGTGGAACACTGAGTGTAGAAATGCGCGCAACAAAACAAAATAAAGCATGGAGGCTGCTTCGGGAATCTCCCACAGCCGAGAATCTGGACAGTTTTAAGAATATTAAGTCCCAAGGCAGGAGAACACGCCGACAGGCAAGAAGGGAAAGTTGGCAGAAATATTTATCGGGTATTAATTCATATACACAGGAGGCCAAAGTCTGGAACATAGTAGCAGGGTAGCAGGCCGACAAGCACATTCACTTCCTCTAGTAAACACACAAGGCGACAGCTTGGAAGACCAGGCGAACTTCCTAGGTTCACACTTCGAACAGGTGTCGAGCTCGTCGCACTATAGTGAAGACTTCCAAGATACAAAACGAGAATCGAAAAACAGAAACTAGAGCGCAAATTCCACAAACGAAGCATACAATGAACCTTTCTGCATTGCTGAGCTACAAGCATCGCTTAACTGTTGCATAATTTCTGCCCCAGGCTCCGACCGTGTTGTATATGAAATGTTGAAACCACCTGCCATCTGAAACTCAAAAAAACCCTCCTTTCACTGTATAATGCTGTTTGGTCTTCCGGCGAGATCCCCTCGGACTGGAAAGAAGCCATTATTATTCCTATTCTAAAACAGGGCAAGGACCCATCCTCCGCTTGCGAGCTACAGGCCCATTGCACTAACAAGCTGCCTGTGTAACTTTTTGAAAAGATGATAAACCGCCGACTTATACATTTCCTCGAAGTAAACAAATCACTTGACCCATACCAGTGCGGTTTCGAGAGGGTAGATCTAACTCTGACCACCTCATCCGTATCGAGGCACAATTCGCGACGCTTTTTGTCCACAAGCAATTCTTTCTTTCGGTGTTCCTCGATATGGAAAAGGCTTACGACACCACGTGGCGCTTTGGCAGTACTGCGAGACCTCTCACACTTAGGTGTCCGACGGAGAGATGCTGACCATAATCGAAAGCTATTTGTCCAATCGCACGTTCCGTGTCGAGTGGGTAATGTCTTGTCCCGAATATTTGTCCAGGAAACTGGAGTGCCGCAAGGTGGTGTCCTGAGTTGCACACTTTTTATTATAAAATGAATTCGCTACGTCTGTGCATTCCACGGAACATGTTTTATTGCACATATGTGGACGACGTGCAGATCGGTTATAAATCGTGCAACCTTTCAATGTGTGAGCGGCAGGTCCAGCTGGGCTTGAACAAGGTCTCTAAATGGGCAGACGAGAATGGGTTTACACTGAATGCACAAAAAAGCACTTGCGTCCTATTCTCCAGAAAGAGAGGCCTCCATCCCGATCCACACATTGACCTACATGGTCAGCGTCTGTCGGTAAAACAGAGCACAAGTTCCTAGGGCTAATTCTAGACACAAAACTTACGTTTATACCACACATTAAATACATAAAAAACAAGTGCATAAAAACTATGAACATTCTAAAAGTGTTGTCACGCACTAAGTGGGGTAGTGACAGGAAGTGTCTGATAAACCTTTATAAAAGCCTTGTACGCACACGCCTAGATTACAGGGCGATAATCTATCACTCTGCGACGCCAAGTGCCTTGAAGATGCTTGACGCAGTCCACCATTTGGGCATTCGTGTTTCTACGGGCGCTTTCCGTACTAGCCCCGTGGAAAGCCTATACGTTGAATCGAATGAGTGGTCGCTACACCTACAGAGAACTTACCTATCTTTTGTATATTTCCTCAAAGTGAACGCAAACAACGAACAGCCCTCTCATACTACAATCAATGAATTGTCTGCTTCTGAACTTTTTCACAACCGTCCTTCGATGAGACAGCCGTACTCACTTCGTGTGAGGAGCCTAGCTGAAGAAATGGGTGTGCCACTTCTCGAACACTGTCTAATGGCTCCCGCTGCCTATCTCCCGCCGTGCAGTGGCAGCTTATAGAGTGCGATCTTTCTTTCGTCGAAGTTACCAAGCATGCGCCACTTGCACATATCCGTACACACTTCCTTGAATTACAATACAAGTACCCACACCCTGAATTCTTTACAGATGCCTCAAACTCTGACACTTCTGTGTCGTACGCAGCCGTTGGTCCATCCTTTTCCGATTCCGGTATTCTGCACCCTGATTCCAGTATCTTCACGGCAGAAGCCTACGCGATACTTGCGGCAGTTAAACACATAAAACAATTAAAACTACAAAAGGCAGTGATATACACGGATTCATTAAGCGTAGTGAAAGCTTTAAAAACTATGACAAAACACACAAATCCGGTCCTTGTCTCGCTCTACTCTATTTTATGCACGATCTACTCTCTTAAACAACATGTCGTAGTGTGCTGGGTGCCAGGGCACCGCGAGATACAAGGCAACGTGTTGGCGGATCAGCTAGCAGCATCCGCCCACGAAAACAGTCCCAATACGTCTGTAGCTATCCCTGCATTAGACTTAAAAACCATTCCTCAAAAGAAAGATCAGGACCTTTTGGCAGAGCACATGGGATAGGAACACACAAAATAAACTGCATCTTATCAAGCCGCAACTAGGTAATTGGCCGCCGGTATCGAAATCACGCTACACAGAAGTTACACTTTGCAGACTGAGGATAGGCCACACACATAGTACACATTCATATCTTTTGTCCGGAGGCGATCCACCTCTGTGTGAGCACTGTGGCGATCCACTAACTGTACTCCACATTCTACTGCAATGCACGGAACTAGACGCTCTCAGAAAAAAGCATTTTTCATCAATATACGTGCAGTTCCCACTTCATCCCGATATGTTCATTGGCAGAGAACCACTTTTTAAATATCAGTCCCTTTTCGAATTTTTAAAAGATGTCCATAACTTCAACGTTATTTTTCCAGGCGCTCCGTAGCGCGGCCTCATGATTGAGGCTGCTGCTGCGGTAACTCTATCAAAGGAAGCACCTGCCTCCCGGCCTTTGAGCGCAAAGGCCTTGAGGAGGCATTCGTGCTGTTTTCGCGCCTCTCACTTGTAAATACCATACTCACTCGTCATTCAACCCCACACCATAGATCACATCACTTGTCACTGCCATAATTTTATACTCTATACACCCCTTTTACGCTTATTTAAAGCATGTGATTTTAGGTCTCTATACAGCCACAATACACCCTGTCATCGTAATCATTGGTCATCGCTGACACCACACAAAAGACATGGCGCTCTTTGGCCACCCATGGCCCTTGCGCCACAAAGCCCCACTAATCAATTCATTCGCGGACGTGGCACGCAAGGGGGCAGTGCCACAAAGGTTCGTGGCGGCCGCGCGTACCACGCAAAGTGGACGGGCGGCAGCGCCATCCGCCCCCTCAGCGGAAGCAGCCTCTGCTGCTCCGCAACCAAAGGGCATGCAGGCCTCTGTATCTGCAGGCCCAGGGCCTTCTGCTCAGGCAGAAAGCCCCAAAACTCTGACACCCGTGCGCGTAAGCCGCGATCGGGCATCCAGCGCCTCTGCCGAGGCGATGGAAACAACGGCAAGCCGAACGGCATCTCAGACGCCGAAGGAACGGCGTAGCTCCTTGGAGCGCGCCAAAAAAGAAAAAGCCCGCATCACAGGGCCTGGAAAGGGCTCTGTGACTTAAGGCAATAGTTCTTCCAGTACACACAGCACTAACTTACACCCAAAATGTACACACAAATTATACAATGGAACGTTAGAGGTCTTCTAAGAAACCTTGACGATATCCAAGAGTTGCTACACGAACACTCGCCAAAAGTGCTGTGTGTACAAGAAACACACCTAAAAGCTAAGAACACCAATTTTCTACGCCACTATCTTATATTTCGAAAGGACCGGGATGATGCTGTAGCGTCATCTGGTGGCGTAGCCGTTATAGTTAATGAAGGAGTAGCATGCACACGTTTACCACTACAAACGTCCCTCGAGGCAGTGGCTGTTCGAGCGGTTCTTTTGAACAAACTCGTCACCATATGCTCTATCTACATACCTCCACACTACCACCTTCAGAAACATGAATTCCAATCACTAATAGATGAACTTCCTGAACCATATCTGGTACTTGGGGACTTTAATGCACATAGCTGTCTATGGGGTGACTCTCGCTGCGATGCGCGAGGTCGTCTTATTGAACGTTTCCTTTTCTCTTCCGACGCATGTCTTCTGAATCAAAAAGAGCCAACATATTATAGCCTCGCCAACAATACCTACTCGGCCATAGACCTCAGCATCACATCTCCATCACTTCTACCCCTCCTCAAATGGAAAGTCATTAATAATCCTTACGGAAGTGATCACTTTCCTGTAGTTCTCAGCACACCAATAGTAAATGAATGTCCTCCACAAGTTCCCAAATGGCAAATTGAGAAAGCAGATTGGGAACATTTTCGTAAAGTGGCTCTCCTAAGTTGGAACGACATGTGTGCTTTAAGCATGGATGAAGCTGTAGAATATTTTACTGCTTTTTTGATTGATGCTGCAACTAAGTGTATACCACAAACAAGTGGACTGCCCGGCAAAAGACGTGTGCCGTGGTGGAACACTGAGTGCCGAAACGCGCGCAAAAAACAAAACAAGGCATGGAGGCTGCTTCGGGACTCCCCGACAGCTGAGAATCTGGACAGTTTTAAGAACATAAAGTCCCAAGGCAGGAGAACACGCCGACAGGCAAGAAGGGAAAGTTGGCAGAAGTTTTTATCGGGTATCAATTCATATACACAGGAGGCTAAAGTCTGGAACATGGTTAGTAGGGTAGCAGGCAGACAAGCACATTCACTTCCTCTAGTTAACACACAAGGCGACAGCTTGGAAGACCAGGCAAACTTCCTCGGCGCACACTTCGAACAGGTGTCGAGCTCGTCGCACTATACTGAAGCCTTCCAACGATACAAAACAAGAATCGAAAGACAGAAACTAGAGCGCAAATCCACAAATAACGAAGCATACAATGAACCTTTCTGCATAGCTGAGCTACAAGCATCGCTTAATTGCTGCAATAATTCCGCCCCAGGCTCCGACCGTGTTGTATATGAAATGTTGAAACACCTGCCGTCTGAAACCCAAAAAACCCTCCTTTCCTTGTATAATGCTGTTTGGCTTTCCGGCGAGATCCCCTCTGCCTGGAAAGAAGCTATTATTATTCCTATTTTAAAACAGGGCAAGGACCCATCCTCAGTTTCCAATTACAGGCCTATAGCCCTAACAAGCTGTCTGTGCAAGGTTTTCGAAAAGATGATAAACAGGCGACTCCTACACTTCCTTGAAACGAACTGTCTACTTGACCCATACCAATGCGGGTTTCGAGAAGGTAGATCCACAACTGACCACCTGCTACGTATCGAGGCACAAATCCGTGATGCTTTCGTCCACAAACAATTCTTTCTATCTGTGTTCCTCGATATGGAAAAGGCCTATGATACCACATGGCGCTTTGGCATACTTCGAGACATCTCACATTTAGGTATACGAGGTAGGATGTTCACCATAATCGATAGTTACTTGTCCAATCGGACATTCCGTGTTCGAGTGGGCAATGTTTTGTCCCGAGTATTTGTCCAAGAGACAGGAGTTCCGCAAGGTGGTGTATTGAGCTGTACACTTTTTATTATCAAAATGAACTCGCTGCGACTGTACATCCCGCGTAACATGTTCTATTCTACGTACGTCGATGATGTGCAGATTGGCTCTAAGTCTTGTAATCTTGCTATGTGTGAGCGGCAGGTTCAGCTTGGTTTGAACAAGGTTTCTAAATGGGCAGAGGAAAACGGGTTCCGACTAAATCCACAGAAAAGCACGTGCATCTTATTCTCCAGAAAGAGAGGCACTCACCCCGATCCAGACATCAACCTGTATGGTCAACGTCTGTCGGTAAATACAGAACATAAATTCCTAGGGCTAATCTTAGACACGAAGCTTACCTTTATACCACATATCAAGTACATCAAAAACAAATGCATAAAAACCATGAATGTTCTGAAAGTGTTGTCACGCACTACCTGGGGAAGTGACAGAAAGTGCCTGATGAATCTCTATAGAAGCCTCATACGCACGCGCCTAGATTACGGGGCGATAACCTATCACTCTGCAACACCAAGCGCCTTGAAGATGCTTGACCCTGTCCATCATCTAGGCATTCGCCTTTCTACGGGTGCTTTTCGTACTAGCCCCGTAGAAAGCCTTTACGTTGAATCAAACGAGTGGTCGTTACACCTCCAGAGGTCCTACCTATCTTTTGTATATTTCCTCAAGGTGAACGCGAACAACGAACACCCGTTACACTCTGCTATAAATGATTTGTCCAGTTCTGTTCTGTTTGAAAACCGTCCTGCCATGAGAATGCCCTACGCACTTCGTGTGAGGGGCCTATCTGAAGAAATGGGTGTGCCACTTCTTGAACACCGTCTGGTGGCTCCCGCTGCATATCCCCCGCCGTGGCAGTGGACACTCGTAGACTGCGATATATCATTTATGGAAGTTACTAAGCACGTGCCTGCTGCACATATCCGTACACACTTCCTTGAACTCCAGCACAAGTACACTTTCCCAGAATTCTTTACCGATGCCTCGAAGTCTCACACTTCTGTGTCCTACGCAGCGGTTGGCCCATCCTTTTCAGATGTAGGCGTTCTGCACCCCAATACAAGTATTTTTACAGCTGAAGCATACGCGATATTTGCGGCCATCAAACATATTAAAGAAAATAAACTGCAAAGTGCAGTGATATACACTGATTCGCTAAGCGTAGTGAAAGCTCTGAAAAATCTTAAAAAGCACAAGAACCCTGTCCTAGTCTCGGTTTACACAACTCTATGCACGGTCTACGCACTCAAACAGCATGTCGTAGTGTGCTGGGTGCCAGGTCACCGCGACATTAGAGGAAACGTCTTGGCGGACCAGCTAGCTGCTTCTGCCCACGAAAATGCTACCGCCGATACATCCATAGCTGTCCCTGCACTCGACCTAAAACCCTTCATTAAAAGAAAGCTCCGAGATCACTGGCAGCGGTCGTGGGACACGCAAACACAAAATAAACTTCATCTTATCAAGCCACATATCGCGTATTGGCCGTCAGTAACACAGTCACGCCGCACAGAAGTAACACTTACCAGGATAAGAATAGGACACACACACAGTACACACTCACACCTTCTATCTGGTGGTGATCCACCCATGTGTGAGAGATGTGGTGAAGCACTAACCGTAATTCACATTTTAATACAGTGTAACGGACTAGAAACGCTTAGAAAACGACACTTCCTACTACCCTACCGGCAACAATTACCACTACACCCATCAATGTTCGTCGGTAGGGAAGCCGTTTTTAAACATCAGTCACTGTTCGCGTTTTTTAAAGACGTCGATAGTTTTCACGTCGTATACCCAGGGAATCCGTAGCACGACCTCTGAAAAGAGGTTGTTGCTACGGTAGCTATACTGGAGAAAGCACCTGCCTCCCTGCCTTTGATCTCAAAGGCCTTGAGCAGGCATTCGTGCTCCCACCATATCACTATTGTTTTACCATCATGACCACTTGCCATTCATTCTCCATGTCCATGCTTCACGTCGCTCTCATTATTTTATTACATATATGTTTTACCCGCCTTTAGCGCGAGGAATTTTAGGCCGCTATACAGCCAGGTAACATGACCATTGTTCAGTTTCGTTATCATGTCTTGGCGCTCTTTGGCCATCAAATGGCCCTTGCGCCAATAAGCACCATATATCATCATCATCATCATTCTTCGAACTCCAGCACAAATACACTTGTCCAGAATTCTTTACAGACGCCTCAAAGTCCGATACTTCTGTGTCTTACGCAGCCGTTGGTCCATCTTTTCCGATTACGGTATTCTGCACCCAAATTCAAGTATCTTCACAGCGGAAGCTTACGCCATACTTGCGGCCGTTAAACACATACAACAATTAAAACTACAAAAGGCAGTGATATATACGGATTCCCTAAGCGTGGTAAAAGCTTTAAAAACTCTGAAAAAACACCAAAACCCTGTCCTTGTGTCGCTATACTCTCTTTTATGCACGATCTACTCTCACAAACAACATGTCGTAGTGTGCTGGGTGCCAGGGCACCGCGAGATACAAGGAAATGTGCTGGCGGACCAGCTAGCTGCATCCGCCCACGAAAATAGTCAAAATACATCTATGAATATCCCTGCACTAGACCTAAAACCTTTCCTCAAAAGAAAGCTCAGGGCCTTTTGGCAAAGCACATGGGACAGGCATACACAAAATAAGCTACACGTTATCAAACCACACCTTGGTAGTTGGCCGCCAACATCAAAGTCACGCCACACAGAAGTTACACTTACCAGACTAAGAACAGGACACACATACAGTACACACTCATATCTTTTGTCCGGCGACGATCCACCTTTGTGTGAGAGATGTGGTGAAGCACTCACCGTGCTTCACATTTTAATCCATTGTAATGAACTGGACATGCTTAGAAAAAAGTACTTTTTACTTCCCTACCGACAACAATTACCACTTCACCCGTCAATGTTCATCGGTAGGGAACCGGTTTTTAAACACCAGTCACTCTTCGCGTTTCTAAACGAAGTCCATAGCTTTCACATCACACACCCAGGCAGTCCGTAGCGCGACCTCTGAAAAGAGGTCGTTGCTACGGGAGATACATTAGAGAAGCACCTGCCTCCCCGCCTTTGGCCTCAAAGGCCTTGAGGAGGTATTCGTGCTCACACCATATCCTAGTTCTTTATCATGACGACCATTTGTCATTCATTCTCTATGCGCATGTTTCACGTCACTCCCATGATTTTATTACCGATATGTTTTACCCGCCTTTAGCGCGAGGAATTTTAGGCCCCTTTACAGCCACTTAACACAACCATTGTTCACTTTCGCTATCTGGTCGTGGCGCTCTTTGGCCATCACATGGCCCTTGCGCCAAAAAACATTATATATCATCATCATCATTCCTCTGTGAATAGTTACAGGCCTATTGCACTGACAAGCTGCCTACTCAAAGTATTTGAAAAAATGATCAACCGCCGTTTAATCCATTATCTGGAATATAACGGTATATTGGATCCTTGCCAATCTGGCTTCCGAAGAGCTAGGTACACAACTGATAATCTTGTCCTGCTTGAGTCATATGTACGTGATGCCTTTGTACACAACCAATACTGCCTTTCTGTTTTCTTTGATCTCGAGAATGCGTATGACACTGCCTGGCGATACGGAATCCTGCAAGACTTATCGTCCTTCGGAATATGTGGTAGGTTGATTAACATCCTAAGAGACTACCTATCTGAAAGGAAGTTTCGTGTAAGCGTCTGCGCAAGCAGGCGTTTGGTGTGTAGCGACACCACGGACCCGAGCTAACGGGGGGGTTTCGACCCCCTCCCACGCCTCGCCGTGCGTGGCTTTGATGTGTCCGGGGAAAAGGGGATCCTGGGGGTTGAGCCGACGCCGGGTGATTGGACCTTTAAGGCCCCCCGGCAGAGGCAACACACCCCTTTGGCCCCGGCTTCACGTAGACGGTACCCCTGGGCTGACCCACCTAGGGGAAATCGGCAGTCGCCTTTTCCTGTCTCTCTCTCCCCTCATCTTCGTCTTTCTCTCTCAATTTAAATCTTTCCTGTCCTCTCCTCTCTTCCATTTACTTCCAATTTTCTAGGCGGCAAGGGTTAACCTTGTGTGGATATCCAGTCTTGGTTACTCCATATTGGGTTATAGCAGCGTTGTACGGCTGGCGATGGCAGGATTTGCTCAGCATCTCTTGCCACGTCCCCTTGTTGGGCTCGGTGGTGGGCGGCCCGCACCGCTGCCGAAATGTAAAATAACTGCTATGCTAAGCGCACATTCCTTTACAACTGATCGTCACCCGAAAAGGTTACGCACCGAAGCAACCACCAAATTTTTTTCAAATGCCAATGAACAGTTTCCCAAATACCACGTGATACACAGTGAACAGTCTGATGGAAAAGCCAGAACTATCTCACCATTTTTGGTAGCAAGAAACCTCACAGAGCAACTGGGACCAGGCTACAAGGCCTCGAAAATGGCTAGTGGCGACCTACTACTAGAACTGAGAGACAAGAAGCAGTATGAAATGCTCCCAAACCTGACATCTTTTGGAAACATCCCTATCACAGTCACCCCACATAGATCTATGAATACCACTCGCGGCGTCGTTTCTGACGATGACCTCCTGAACCTAAGTGACGCTGAGCTCCTCGACGGATGGAAAGAGCAAAACGTAGTAAATGTGCAACGAATAAAGATAAGAAGGGACAACACAGAAAAACCGACAAAGCATATTATAATCACATTTGGATCAAGCGAACTGCCAGAGCACATAGAAACAGGCTACACTAAACTACGAGTTCGGCCATACGTACCGAACCCGCGAAGGTGTTTTAAATGTTAAAAGTACGGCCATGGATCCCTTGCTTGTAAAGGGCAATCCACATGTGCGAAATGTGCATCGAGAGACCACACTTCTGAAAACTGTAATTCTCCATGTCATTGTGTCAACTGCGGTGGTGACCACCCAGCCTACTCACGAGCTTGTGCAGCGTGGAAAAAGGAAAAAGACATCATCTCATTGAAAGTAAGAGAGAATATCTCCTTCAGGGAAGCCAGGAGGAGATGTTCGCCATTTCATGGTACGACCTATGCCGAAGTGGCGCGTCAGGGGGCAGCGTCGCATCGGCCTCCGCCACTTGCTGGGCCCGCGCAGAGCGAGCCGCCGGCTGTGGCGCCTGCCCCCAAAGCGGCAGTAGTACAATCTACTCCGCCAACCAGTGAACAGAGCCCCGCGACTCCAGGGTCGTCGGGTCTCAAGGCCTCGCCGCGCCAGGCGAGGCCCGAAACTCGAACTAACAGCTCGCACGTGCGGGCATCCAGTGCCTCCCAGCAGGCAATGGATACCACATCGGTACCTCTGGTGCCGAAAGACCGGCGCAGGTCTCTGGACCGCGCCAAGAAAACAAAAAAGCAAATAACGGGGCCGGTCGACGGTCCTGCTTCTTGAAGCAAATTATCCCACATCAACACCCTACACTTCCTTAGTGCTGAACGCAGAACACCTACATTTTCCTCAATATGTCCACACAAATATTACAATGGAATGCCAGAGGCCTTTTACATAACCTAGATTATATCAAAGACTTACTAAATGATTATCAGCCAAGAGTGTTCTGTGTTCAAGAAACACACTTAAAGTCAAGCCACCAGAACTTCCTAAATCAATACGCGGTTTTTCGTAAAGATCGGAATAGTGGCAATTCCTCATCAGGAGGCGTGGCAATCATTGTGCAAAAGTCAGTTTCATGCCAGCACATTGCGCTACAAAGCTCATTAGAGGTTGTGGCCGTTCGAGCTATTTTATTCGATCACCTGGTAACTGTTTGCTCCATCTATATATCCCCCGACGAAAGGTTCGACAAAATGGAGTTTGAAAAGATGATCGATCAGCTTCCAGAACCTTATGTGATAATAGGAGATTTTAATGCTCATAGTACATTATGGGGTGATACGAGATGTGATGCCAGAGGTCGCGCAATAGAAAATTTTCTGCTTATATCTGGAGCCTGTCTGCTCAACAAAGCAGAACCCACATACTACAGCACCACTCACAATACATATTCATGCATAGATTTAGCCATTGGATCACCATCACTTTTACCTTACCTAGAATGGAAAGTTATTAATAACCCATATGGGAGTGACCATTTTCCTACTCTTTTAGAAACTAGACAATGGCATGAGAGACCAGCTTACCCCAAAAAATGGAACTTGCGCGGTGCAGACTGGGTTATATTTAGAGAGCTATGTACACTACGCCTCGAAGAAGTGGACCACCTAGGTGTAGAAGAGCTGGCTAGCTATATCTCCGAATATATCCTCACTTCTGCTAAAAAGTGCATACCTCTGTCTAGCACAAATAAAACTAATGCAAAACCATGGTGGAATGAGGATTGTGAAAATGCAAAGAAACGCCAGAACAAAGCATGGAGCATTTTCTCTCAGTACCCAACAGTCGAAAACTTGATACACTTCAAAAGCTGCAAAGCTAACGGCAGGCGCATTCGCCGTATAGCCAAAAGGGAAAGCTGGACACGCTATATATCCTCAATAAACTCTTACACAGATGCCCGCAAGGTGTATAATAGGGTCCATAAACTCAAAGGACAACACCCAAATCTCTTCCCTATGGTCAATGACTCCGGTAACACAATAGAAGAACAAGCAAACACTCTTGGCGAACACTTTGAGAAAGTATCAAGCTCAGAAAATTATACCGAGAAGTTCATGCACCATAAACGCATAGCTGAAAGTGTACCTCTGCGTCCGAACAGGCCTCTATCAGATGGATATAACCAACCACTAACACTCCACGAACTCAAGCTTGCTCTAGATTCTTGTGGAAGTTCAGCGCCTGGTTCTGACACAATTACCTATGAAATGATCGCAAATCTCCCCAACGAAACCCTAAACTGCCTTTTAGGTCTTTACAACAAAATTTTCGATACTGGCAACATACCCTCCGCTTGGAAAGAGGCCATTGTCCTTCCAATCCTCAAACACGGCAAAGATCCTTCCTCGGTGAATAGTTATAGGCCTATTGCACTCACAAGCTGCCTACTCAAAGTATTTGAAAAAATGATCAACCGCCGTTTAATCCATTATCTAGAATATAACGGTATATTGGATCCTTGCCAATCTGGCTTCCGAAGAGCTAGGTCCACAACTGATAATCTTGTCCTCCTTGAGTCATATGTACGTGATGCCTTTGTACACAACCAATACTGCCTTTCTGTTTTCTTTGATCTCGAGAAGGCGTATGACACTGCCTGGCGATACGGAATCCTGCAAGACTTAACGTCCTTCGGAATATGTGGTAGGTTGATTAACATCCTAAGAGACTACCTATCTGAAAGGAAGTTTCGTGTAAGAATAGGATGTGTATTATCGCGCACATTTTTTCAAGAAAATGGAGTACCACAAGGAGGAGTACTGAGCTGCACACTTTTTATAGTTAAAATGAACTCTCTTCGCCATGTAATTCCGCCTGCGATATCGTATTCAGTCTATGTGGATGACATTCAAATCAGTTTCAAATCCTGCAACTTGACCATATGCGAGCGCCAGATACAGCTAGGTGTTAACAGGCTTTCGAAATGGGCTGATGAAAATGGGTTTAAGTTTAACGCCGGTAAGTCTACCGCTGTATTGTTCTCCAGACGAAGAGGGATACATCCTGACCCTAGCATACTAATGAATGGACAAAGCCTAATCATTGCTAAAGAACAAAAATTCCTCGGTGTAATCTTCGATGCTAAGCTCACCTTCATTCAGCATATAAAACAACTGAAGCTAAAATGCCTTAAGACTATGAACCTTTTAAAGATTTTATCCCATCAGTCGTGGGGGACAGACAGATATTGTCTCATAGCTCTGTTTAGAAGCCTGGTTGTGTCACGCATAGATTATGGATGCGTAGTATACCAGTCAGCTTCAAAGACAGCACTCAAGCTATTGGACCCTGTATACCACTTAGGCATCCGCCTGGCCCTTGGTGCCTTCCGTACCAGTCCTGTACAAAGCCTTTATGCAGAGTCGGATCAGTGGCCTCTGGACTATCAGCGCACATATCTAGGTGTCACCTATGCAATCCGAATCATGTCCCTAAAGCATCACCCATGCAAAACGCTTATAAATGATGTGTCTACAAAACAGCTATATGCAAACCGGCCCTCAATTGCCCCGCCGTTTCCGTTGGCAATAAAACCTGTTGCAGAAAAACTAGAAATTAACTTCGCGGATCTACAGAAAATTGACCATTCTGAAGCCGTTGCCCCTTGGAAGCACCGTCCGGTCACTTGTGACTGGTCCTTTAAAAACTTTAAAAAGAAAACTTGTCCAAATGCGCTAATTGAGCAACATTTTTTGGCCCTTGAGCACAAATATCGTTCAACCGCCTTCTTCTCTGATGGATCAAAGTCATCAACATCTGTATCCTGTGCAGCCTATGGCCAAAACTTCTCCAGCACCAAGACCTTACATACACATACCAGCATTTTTACGGCTGAAGCGTTTGGAATACTGCTAATTATTGAGCACATTATACAACATAAGATACAAAGGTCTATAGTGTACACAGATTCCTTAAGCGTAGTTACAGCCTTGTCCTGTGGCAAGTACAGCAAAAACACTGTTTTCAACAAGCTCCTTAATACTATCAATGCAGCCTATAACTTAAACCTTTCTATAGTTCTATGCTGGGTGCCAGGTCACTCTGGGATCGCAGGCAATGAAATAGTGGACAAGAATGCCCGAGAAGCAGCTAGTCGGCACACTATAGATGTAAATTCTGTTCCTGGTGTGGACCTAAAACCTGTTGTACGGAGAGCGCTACGTAGACACTGGCAAGCTGAATGGGACAAACAAGTCGAGAACAAGCTCCATCTAGTAAAACCACAAATAACAAAACCTATCCCACAAAAACTCAACAGATTCACCGAAGTCACCCTAGCACGGCTGAGGATAGGCCACACCTATGCCACACATAAACACCTCCTGACAGGCAGTGATCCACCGACTTGTATACACTGTGCAGGGAATCTAACCATTCTGCATGTCCTAATTGAATGTCCCGCGCTTCACCAAGAGCGACTGACCCATTTTAGGGAACTTTACCGCTATCATATTCCACCTCATCCAGCGCTATTCTTATCACTCGACTCAATGTTTAACCATAAGCGACTTCTTAAATACCTAGCGAAAACCAAGTTTTTAGAAATGGTATCATTCCATCCTAGTCACCAGGCTGGGCCTCACATGTGAGGTACAGCCTGTTGCCGTGCGTGTTGAAATACGTCCGAGCCCTCGCAGTTCTTGCGCAGGCAAGAATTCGGCAGTGAGGTACTTGGACCTTGCCGACTCATTTACCGTGAGAACCTGCAGCCAACGATATCAAGGATATGAAATAGATATTCATTTTAAGACACCGTAGTTTTATATATTTTATAGATATGCCCCTGTACAGCAATTATTATAACCATTGATTTTAGGTAACTAAACTGAAACTATGACACTTGTACTGGCGCTCTTTGGCCTTAGATGCCCTTGTGCCAATAAAACGTAATAATAATAATAATAAAGTTTCGTGTAAGAATAGGATGTGTATTATCGCGCACATTTCTTCAAGAAAATGGAGTACCGCAAGGAGGAGTACTGAGCTGCACACTTTTTATAGTCAAAATGAACTCTCTTCGTCATGTAATACCGTCTGCGACATCATATTCAGTCTATGTGGACGACATTCAAATCAGTTTCAAATCCTGCAACTTGACCATATGCGAGCGCCAGATACAGCTAGGTGTTAACCGACTTTCGAAATGGGCTGATGAAAATGGGTTTAAGTTTAACACCGGTAAGACTACCGCTGTATTGTTCTCCAGGCGAAGAGGGATACATCCTGACCCTAGCATAATAATGAATGGACAAAGCCTAAACATTGCTAAAGAACAAAAATTCCTCGGTGTAATCTTCGATGCTAAGCTCACCTTCATTCAACATATAAAACAACTGAAACTAAAATGCCTTAAGACTATGAACCTTTTAAAGATTTTATCCCATCAATCGTGGGGGACAGACAGATATTGTCTCATAGCTCTGTTTAGAAGCCTGGTTGTGTCACGCATAGATTATGGATGCATAGTATACCAGTCAGCATCAAAGACCGCACTCAAGCTATTGGACCCTGTATACCACTTAGGCATCCGCCTGGCCCTTGGTGCCTTCCGTACCAGCCCTGTACAAAGCCTTTATGCAGAGTCGGATCAGTGGCCTCTGGACTATCAGCGTACATATCTAGGTGTCACCTATGCAATCCGAATCATGTCCCTGAAGCAGCACCCATGCAAAGCGCTTATAAATGATGTGTCTACAAAACAGCTATATGTAAACCGGCCCTCAATCGCCCCGCCGTTTCCATTGGCAATAAAACCTGTTGCAGAAAAACTTGAAATTAATTTCGCGGATTTGCAGAAAATTGACCATGCTGAAGTCGCTGCCCCTTGGAAGCAGCGTCCGGTCACTTGTGACTGGTCCTTTAAAGACTTAAAAAAGAAAACTTGTCCAAATGCGCTAATAGAGCAACATTTTTTGGCCCTTGAGCACAATTATCGTTCAACCGCCTTCTTCTCTGATGGATCAAAGTCTTCAACATCTGTATCCTGTGCAGCCTACGGCCAAAACTTCTCCAGCACCAAGACCTTACATACACATACCAGCATTTTTACGGCTGAAGCGTTTGGAATACTGCTAATTATTGAGCACATTATACAACACAAGATACAAAGGTCTATAGTGTACACAGATTCCTTAAGCGTAGTTACAGCCTTGTCCTGTGGCAAGTACAGCAAAAACACTGTTTTCAACAAGCTTCTTAATGCTATCAATGCAGCCTATAACTTTAACCTTTCTATAGTTCTATGCTGGGTGCCAGGTCACTCTGGGATCGCAGGCAATGAAATAGTTGACAAGAATGCCCGAGAAGCAGCTAGTCGGCACACTATAGATGTAAATTCTGTTCCTGGTGTGGACCTAAAACCTGTTGTACGGAGAGCGCTACGCAGACACTGGCAAGCTGAATGGGACAAACAAGTCGACAACAAGCTCCATCTAGTAAAACCGCAAATAACAAAACCTATCCCACAAAAACTGAACAGATTCACCGAAGTCACCCTAGCACGGCTCAGGATAGGCCACACCTATGCCACATATAAACACCTCCTGACAGGCAGTGATCCACCGACTTGCATACACTGTGCAGAGAATCTAACCATTCTGCATGTCCTAATTGAATGTCCCGCGCTTCACCAAGAGCGACTGACCCATTTTAGGGAACTTTACCGCTATCATATTCCACCTCATCCCGCGCTATTCTTATCACTCGACCCAATGTTTAACCATAAGCGACTTCTTAAATACCTAGAGAAAATCAAGTTTTTAGAAACGGTATCATTCCATCCTAGTCACCAGGCTGGGCCTCACATGTGAGGTACAGCCTGTTGCCGTGCGTGTCGAAATACGTCCGAGCCCTCGCAGTTCTTGCGCAGGCAAGAATTCGGCAGTGAGGTACTTGGACCTTGCTGACTCATTTTAAGTCATTTACCGTGAGAACCTGCAGCCAACGATATCAAGGCCTGGTAATGGAATAGATATTCATTTTAGGACACCGTAGTTATATGTTTTATAGATATGCCCTTGTACAGCAATTATAATAACCAGTGATTTTAAATAACTAAACTGAAACTATGACACTTGTACTGGCGCTCTTTGGCCTTAGATGCCCTTGCGCCAATAAAACGTAATAATAATAATAATTCTTATGGCTACACAAGCTTCCGCCCTTCTCGATCGGCCTCTCAAGAGGAACCGCACCGAAGCAACCTTCCATTTTTCTCTCCAGCCCAGAATAACATTCCCGAAGTACCACGTATTACACTCAGACAGTACGCCAGCAAGGAAGCTATCACCATTTTTGGTGGCCAAGTGCCTCAAAGAAAAAATCGGACCAAAGCATAAAGTAACTAAAACGTCAAGTGGCGATTTGCTCATTGAACTAACTGAAAAAGAACAAGTTACGAAGATCACCGAGCTTACGAACATTGGCAACACAACAGTATCTACCACCGTCCACAGATCTCTAAATACAAGCAAAGGCGTCATATCCGAGCAAGATTTCATTGGTCTTAGCGATGAGGAACTCCTCGACGGGTTCCAAGATCAACAAGTCATCAAGGTTCAGAG